>NC_060277.1:7633256-7832285 GCF_021613505.1 Equus quagga
ATCCTCCTTTGCATGACTCAGTGTCTTGAGGTTATCAACAACAAACCTATTCAGCTTTTGAATCTTATTAAAGTCAAAATATTGAGTCAATTCATCAGCACTAAGCGATTAGATTTTTGCTTTATGCATGTTCTGAAGGCAGGGCTTGATACAGAAGGTATATTTACGTAACAATACTGTTGCTCAATGCCCTTGCATTTTTCGGCACATGCTATCTTAATGGAAATTTCCCGGAAAATTCTTGCCAGAATAAACACATTCCTTCAGGAGTGAAAGGCTTAATGTCCTTTTAGTTCAGCTGCACCTCTTTTCTGTGAGCAGATAAACCAAATTATTTGGCATTAGTCATTATACTTCACACATTCCACAGTACTTATTGTGTCTCCCGTGGGGCTGAGGGTTGTAGGAGACAGGAGTAAGGTAGACAGTCTTACATTATAATGAGAGAGAAAACAAAAGCAAGATAGGGCAACTACGTATTTGACGTGAAATAAACCCAAAGCGAATCTGCTGGACAGTCTGTAAACCAGCTTTAGGTCTCCTGGTAAAGCAGGATTAAGGAATATGACCCATGGATAGGTTGGGCTGCTGATCACAGAAATAAAAAAATAATATAACTTATTTTTCGTTTTTAAGATGGAGATAGCTTTCTCATTCACAGTTTAATTTAACAATCAGGAGTGTAAACTGTCAAGTGAGAACACTGACTGTGTCCTGGCCAGCTGGGCGAGAGAAGGGGACCGGGGGGGATACAGCAATGTAAACAGGACGGCTGGGGCAGGGAGGGAGGAAGTGCCCCTTGAATTAAGGGATGGGGGAGGTGAACAATGGACAATGGAGACTGGAGGAAAGAGATCCACACACATGGCTAGACTTCCTTGTGTTGGCCCTGGTCATAACACCGCATGTCACCACCCCAGGGTTGCTACTGGGGAGAGAGAATAGCAATTGTTCACTCATTCATGTGACGAGTATTAGTAAAGTGCGTAATCAAGGCAGAGAGAACCATCTTTAAAGGAATAAAACTGGCCTATTAACATGTTACAGTTAAGTAGTTAGCTGCATTGCCTTGATTTGCAGCAATAGGCAATTAAGTTCTTTGACTTTTTCTAAGAAACCAGTTGGAATTAAACTGCCGGGGAGGTTTGACCCGAGTTTTGTGACCCTCTTCCTGGTGTGGTATTAAATCGTGCTACTTAAATCATAATGGGAAAGGCCAGTTTAAATGTGAAAATGTTCACACGCTAGTAAAGAATTTTGTTTTATTGCGTTTCTTTTTATTTTCCATATGTGCAGTAAGTGAAACCAATGTAGCAAAGTATTATTTCCTAATGTCCTCTTGGGAGATAAAAGAGCTATTTGAAATTAGAATAACAAAATACGAGTTCACCAATTACTGTCCCCATTCAAATTGTATTTTAAAAAAATTATTGTCTATAAAAGGGAAGCACCATAACTGAAACACAGTTTCCTCTTTTAAGTAATTAGGCTTTTCCCCCTTTATCTCAGTATGAACAATAATAAGACAAAAATTTAATATTTCTATTATATATGGGTTTTTATTATAAGGTCCTTTAATTTTAACAGTAGGTGGGATGTGACTTATAAGGAAAAAATATAGTTAACTTGAAGGCATAAAAACGCCTTCATTTATTCAATTTATCCCTGTCTTCATAGATAATATTTTAAATAAACGTTTAAAGTAATTCCTAACTATTTATTCAGAATTGCCAAGAAATGAATTTTCCCAATAAGTGAGGTTTTACCACATTTTAAGTAACGGATACATTTGTAAGTAGAGGTTAAACATTGCTTTCTAGGGGCCGGCCTGGTGGCATAGTGGTTGAGTTTGTGCGTTCCGCTTCAGTGGCACAGGGTTCGCAGGTTTGGATCCCTGGTGTGGACCTAGCACCACTCTCAAGCTGTGCTGTGGCAGCATCCCCACATAAAATAGAGGGAGGTTGGCACAGATGTCAGCTCAGCGACAATCTTCCTCAAACAAAAAGAGGAAGATTGGCAACAGATGTTAGTAGCTCAGGGCCACTCTTCCTCACACACACACAAAAAAGTGGCTTTCTATAGTAGAATGTGACAGTGAACTTAATATATTATGGTTCTATTTATGTTTTAATTCCAAAGATAAAATGGAAATTCAAATAGTACCTCATTCATTGATTGCAGATATTTTGCAAAATGAGGGTTGACTCAGTTTGGTTTACGGATATAAACGAGAAATATGAAATATTGTGTAAAATTCAATCCCAGTTTAATTAATAGCCTGCAATCAAATTTAACCTATTGCTTCCTAAGAACAAACTTGCAGGTTTAAAGGAATCTTAAAATAATTTAAGAGAGATGGAAATGCAAAAATGATTTATCATATTGCTATTTGTTTTTCATACTTTTCTGTAGAGACTGAAACTCTTGGTTCATTCTACAAGTATATTATAATCAGTAGCATCTCAAGGCAAACCATTTCAAAATACATATCTCTTTGGTTTTATTAAGAACTTGAGTTTCTGGATACCCCAGCTCAGTGCTATGTTCTTTTAGAAATTATACTGCTTCCTCATGTACTAAAATGAACCATGTTTTCTTTTGAATTTATAGTCGCAGATGTGGCCAGTACACTATGAACCAGCAAATCACCAAAGTGACGGAAAAACCTCCATTTGATCGATCCAGTTCCCAGGATTCTATGGATGAAGTATCTATGGAAGACTATTGGACTGAACTAGAAAATATCAAGAAATCTAATGAGAACCGACAAGAAGATCAAGAGGTCGTGGTTGTCAAAGAGCCTGATGGTAATAACTAAAGAAATAAGACTTTTTCTTTTGTAAATGTATTTATGGGAGGTGAACACATGGAAAGGAAGAGGAGAACAAAAAAAAGCTCTTTAAAGTTAGTTCAACCAAAAAAAAAAAAGATAATGCCAGTTGCCTTTCAACTTGAAAATTACTTGTTTGTGGTAGATTTATGGACACGGCTGCCAAACATAAGTGGCATGAGTAAATTCGCTTAGTCTTAGATATGGCTAGAATCTTGTTGACTAAGCGTACTGTATCAGACAGAATTACACTTGATCTTTGAACTCATCTAGGCTCCCTTCTAATTCCTTCTGGGGTGTCCTAGCCACATGGTCATTTGGCCTCTAGTGAGTATAGATGCTGATGGAAAGCTCACTACTTTGCAGGAATACTGTTTCTCCTTTGGTCCGTCAGCTTGGGTTGTTTGGAGGTTCTTCATTTTATTGATTTATAATGTGCTGTACTCTCCCTTTGACTCACTTGCTGTAATTCTGCCTTTTGGAAGAGCAGAACAAGTCTATGGTATTTTTACACCATAGTCTTTCGAATGTTTCTGGATAGTTATCTTATTCCTAGCCAAGTCCTTCTAGAAAGCAAGAAGATTCACATAAACCAATCCTTGTGGGTGATTTTCAGACCCATCCCAGTCCTGGTCATCTTTTCTTTCAAAGTAGAGTATTGCAGATTGGATGCAATGCCACAGGTTTAGCCAGCTAATCTAAGGGTGCAAATGTGTACAGAGGAAGATGGTATTCACATTTTTAGTCTCCGTGTTTGCTTGTTTCTTGTATTTGGTCCATAATTTCTCTTAAGTCTCTTTTCAGCCATATTTCCCACAGTCTCCACTACTATACTTGATATTCTAGAAGAAACACGTAGAAATTTTTTTCCCTTAAATTTCATATTTTTCCTTTTAATCTCTCAAATTCAAGCAGTCACCAAGTCTTTGATGCCCAATTCTGGCATCTATTATATTAGCTTTCTTTCTATGCTTGGTGCCATCCATAAGTTTGTAAGTATGTCTTTGGTTTGTAAGTTGATATAAATGCCAGAAAAGTAAGAGCCACAGTCAGTGTCTAATAACCCACACTAATAATGACCTCCTTTTTACTGGATGACTTCTTAACTAAATGACTTAGCATTGAGTTGTTTAGGCAGCGAAATTGACCTGAATAGGTTTTTCTCCTTTGCTATAACATTGCTTGAAAAATCAACCAATAAGACTTTAAAAAGAAAATTGGAGACTTTTCTTAATTTAACATTTCTTAGATGTGTAAAAGAAAATTATAAAGAACTCATTCTTTTGTTTGGGTTCTCTTCTGTTTTACTCTCATTCTTTCTCTCTTTACGAGAAAAATCGAGCTTATTTGGGATAATTAATAGTATCTCTCAACATTTCTGTCTCAATGGCTCAAGATGGAAGCCGCATACCAGTGGTCTGCTGAATAAAGAGAAAGCATCCTACAGAAAACAGCATTCAAGCCTGATACATAGTCATGTGTCATTAGCTATTTCATAATTTTCCAAGATTAAAATGAATTCATAGGTTATTGTTCATAATGTGATTATTGAGAAGAATTGGAGATGTTTCTACATGCCCATGTCTTTTCTTTCACTTTAAATTGCTTGAGTTTTACCTTTACTTTTTAATAGCACAAGTGACTCTATTTAATTACTTTTCTTTTCATGGGAATATCAGCTTTTTCTGGCAATTTGTTTTTATGCACCTATACTGAGTTCTCCCTTAACAGCATTAATAATAATGGCTGACGTTTTGTGTCAGTAAACAGTTTTTCTTGCCTGGCATGCTGAATGCCTGGTGCTCCGTTATGTTTCTTGAAGCCAAGGTTGTTAGTACTTGATTTCTGCTGTCGAGGAGTTTCTGTAGTGTAGAAGGATAGACAGGCAAACCAGTCAGTTCTACATCACATGATGTGGGCTGTAATAGAGCCCTGCAAAGCTCTTTCCATATAGCATTCTCACATTTGGTTATGAGGCAGCCAGGGCGGCTGTGCTCCATGTGACAGATGAGAACAGAATCAACTTGAGGCTCAGTGACTAGCCCAAAGTGACATGGCTATCAAGGTGCAGAAATGGGGTATGAGTGCAAGTCTTTTGTGTCCCAACTCATTGGTCTTCTGTTTTCCTCTGTAAACTTTGTGCTTGGAGTGAATCTGTTCTAGTTATCGTTTGATTTTTCTGTAATTTTCATTAGATCTTACACAATATTTGCTTTGCTGTTTACTTCCTGTTTTTAGTGTTTTGAATTGATTCAGCTATTAGTTTCCTATAATAAGCTAATTTTTTGCTGAAAATAGTGTGCTTTTTTTTTATTTGTGAGAAACACGAATCTGATATGCTGACTAAGGGGATTAAAAAAATTACTTTGAAATCAATGAGTTCCTCATGTCCAGACGCTCTGTACTTCTTTGCCACACTCCCTGTCAGCTCCAGTGGACAGAGAACGCAAGCCTTTCCATCAGTTAGTGTTGGATTCTGGGGCAGTGCTGAATTTAAGCCAGGACATGGGCTTTAATGGCTATCCTCAGCATTGACTTTTTTCTGTAACTTGATGGAAGTAAGTTATCTTTTCATTGCTCGCTCGTCTCTGGAAAAGGAACAGTGTTATCTTCCCCTAGTTAATCTGCAGAGAAGTTCTAGAGGTTAATTATATGTGAAGTCATTTGAAAATTTTAATTGAGTATATATGAAATGGATCTAAAATTTGATATCTTTGTGGCTGGAGTTGGTGGCAGCTGTCCAAGTTTCCGATAATGATTCTTAGCACTGCAGTTGGGTTGCGATAAATGTTTCAGTAAGAATTTTTAAACAGCTTAAAAAATGTAAAAGTTCTCCTATTTTGTGATTTAAATGCCATTCTTTTCTACTGTCTTAGAGGGAGAATTGGAAGAAGAGTGGCTTAAGGAGGCCGGCTTGTCCAATCTCTTCGGAGAGGCTGCTGGAGATCCCCAAGAAAGTATGGTGTTTTTGTCAACACTGACCCGGACCCAGGCAGCAGCTGTTCAGAAGCGGGTAGAGACCGTCTCTCAGACCTTGAGGAAAAAAAACAAACAGTACCAGATTCCTGACGTCAGAGACATATTTGCTCAACAGAGAGAGTCAAACGACAAAGTAGGTTTTCTTTTTTGATGTTAAAGCAAAGGAATAATTGCTTCGAATCAACTGGACTGGTCCAGTTTAATTGAAATCATTAAAAACTTAATGAGCATGTACATGCCAAGCACCGAAGCTCTGTACTGGCAGTGATCAAGAGGGACTTGATCCCTGTCCTTCTAGAAGTTATACTGATGGGGCAGAAAATTAAACAAGTTAAAATTCAGAGTGATAATCCTTGTGTTAGGTGTCCTTGGAGCATTAGGAGTGGCGCCAACCCCGAGACAACGTGACTGCCAATTGTTACTTATAGAAAAGTGTAGGAGGTAGGGGACTTTTCCTTATCTGTTAACTCTGGTAGGAATGTTTGCTTTTTTCTAGATTCACTGGGGGATGAATAGAAGTGGAATGTGAGGGAGCTAATTGCAGCTGAATTACAAAATAGGAACCCTGAAGCATGCAAAACTTCCCCTTTGTGGATAGTGCCTAGGTCAGTCCCCAGCACATAGAAGATTTGAGTAAATATTTGTCAAGATGGTTAATTTGTTAGTGGAAGCTGTTGAAGTCTGGAAGACGAAGAGATATCAGGGAAGGCCTGGCAAAAGTAAGAGACCTGTGCAACCTAGCCAGTGCTACTGCAAACAGCCAGTTGGTAGGCTATTTGTTACTTGTCCGTGAGGACCTAAGGAGCTTGCAAAAGATATAAATTAATATCATCTGTTCTTTTATTGAGAAAGTCTTGCTACCAAAAAAAAGTCAGCTGAACCAAATGATGTTCTTAGGGTTGAAGTTGATTTACATTCTGGCCTGTTCTCAGTTGGCACTTTGAATAGCTCTGGTCTAGAAGACCCAGGGGGATGCTTGGATTGAGAACAAACAAAAGAAATCTTGAACAATGCTTGCAGTGATGATAATGACAATAATAATTGCTGCCACCACTACTGAACACTTACCATGACGGCTACTTTCCTTGCTTTATCTTGTTTAGTCTTTATAGCTGTCCTGTGAGTGAGGTATTGTCTTTCCATTCTATGGCTGAGGCTCACAGACTTTAAGTAACTTGCTCAATGTCCCATAGATAGTAAAGGCAAATTTGTCTGACTCTAAAGGACGTGGTTTTAACCACTCTGCATCCAGCTATATTTGGGTTTCCATATATGATTCTGATGTTAAGAATCATATTTACACTGTAAATAGAGGGTAAAAAAAATCATATGATTCTTTAAAAAAAAAAAGAAGGAATGAAAGGGCTTATATTTAAGATATCCTTCTGTCATGCAGAGGTTTTTTGCTTTTTGTAGATATTTCATTCTTCCAGGAAATCCTTTGTTGCTATAGATTGCTACTCTGTTTGCATGATCAATTGTGGATCAAATCCAGTCCATTTTACAGGAGTTTTGGGGTCACTGGATTGCTCTGAGCAGGTCTCTTGCTGCTATGAGGCAGTTAAGCACTTGCTTACCTCCCGGTGATTATTTGGGACATGCTCTGGAGTTGAAGGACTGGGCTAAGTTTCCAGCTGTAGAAAAATGAATGGTGAGGAAATATGGTATTATGACATTTCCTTCTCAACTGAAGAACCCTCTCTAACAGAGTTAAGAGTAAATAAAAAGGGGGAGGGGGCCAAGTGCTGAGCCTAAGCAGAATACATACTGTGGGATTCCTTCCAATCTCCAAGGGGATCTTGCTACTTAATGCTAGAAGCAGCATTTTTCACCAAATTCCTGGTAATGTCTAAACCACATGGTTTGAGTCCAAGGTGATTGGTGGACTGTATCATCTCATGGAGTCATTAAGAGAGAAATAGCACAACTGAATTAAAATAATGTTAACTTGCTTACACTGCATGCCTTTCATTGAAACACTGCCACTCATTAAAAATATGTCCCCCATCCCTCAAGCAAACATGGGCCAGCTATCTTCACTGGCAGTTATTCTATTCTCAGATAAGTACATATTCAGCTCTTCCATTTTAAATGCTTCCTCCTGAAGCCCTTGCTGACACTAGGAAATATAATGCAGAAATGAATACCATCCGCACTGTCATCTTCAATTGCTAAGGAAAACAGTTCCGACCACATGCTCCAAAATATGTGTTGATAGGTAAGATTAGACTCACTCACTGTGTTCGTTGTGCCGTGGAGGGCTAGCCTTTTACAGGCTTGTGGGCCGAGGAAGAATGGTGTTGCTCTGTCCTGAGGGGGATTGAAGTAGTGCCATGACCCTTGCACCACTTTTGCGATTCGGTAGTCACTGTGCACTGTCCTGGGAACTGCCAGTCTCTCAGTAGTGCCTCTCTGTACCTGTCTCACTGCTTTTCTAGATCCTTCTTAGACTGCAGGTGGAGGGGTGAGTGCTTTTTGGCTAACTGCTTGAGGTAAAATGTATGGAGAGGGGACTATAAAGGACACTTGCTTCTGTGTAGAGATGAAAATCCAATAGAGTGATTATTTTAAAGATAATTCAATCAGGTAGACCTTTATGTACGATTGATCTGGAGTCCTGATTCCCGAGTTCCTTCTGAAGCCTTCCTTGATGTGGAGGAGGTACTGCCTGGCCACACTTGCTGGGGAGGGGATCTGGCCTGTTTTGCCATGTCCACAAACACGTGGAGAGCTCCGTTCTTCGGGTGTCACTGCCCCAACCCTTGAGAAAGGAGTTCCTTTGAATATCTGAACTCTTATTACCTGTTTAGCAATTTAGTTTTAATTTGTCTCACATTGATTACTAGCTTTTTTTTTAAATTTGAAGAATTTCTATTTTATTATCTACATGTCAACTTATAAGTTGGTTTTATAGCAGCCTTATTGAGATGTGATTTACAAACCATCTGACTCCCTCATTTAACGTCTACATTTCAGTGGTTTTTAGTGTATTCACAGATTTGCAGCCATGGCCACAGTCAGTTTTAGCACATTTTCATCATCCCCAAGAGAAAGCCTATGCCTTCCAGCAAGACATTCTCCATATTCCCCTCCTTACCCCTAGGCCACTAATCTACTTTTTAGTCTCTATGATTTGCCTATTCTGGGCATTTCATAGAAATGGAATCATACAATCTGTGGCCCTTGTGACTGGTTCCTTTCACTTTGTGTGAGGTTTTCAAGGCTCATCCACGTCATGGCGTGTGTCAGTACTTCATTTCTTTTTATTGCTGAACAACATTTCGACTGTGTGGATAGAGCGCATTTTGTTTATCCACTCATCTGTTGATGGATCTTACTAGCTTTTTGATATATTTGTCTTCTCCCTCAACTAAATGGGGGTATTCTTGATGGCAAGGATGCTCTTGACACTTTTCATATTCCCCACAGGGCTTAGTATTATGTCTTACTAGTTGTGGGTAATCAAATATTTGTTGGACAATTGCTTGTTGATTATAACCATAGTGCTTTTTTTCCATGATTGTTATAATTCTGAGTACATTTCTTGTGCTCTAAAGGTTACTCATGGAATTATTTACAATACCGTATCTCTGGTTGTGAGTTGGAGATGACTAAATGGCCCATTTTCTATCTTTAGGTTCCAGATGGCACTGAATCACAGTCAGTGAGAACAAATGAAAACAAATACCGAGGAAAAGATGGTATGTTGGACCTGTTCTCTTGTATTTTCTCATTTATTACTATGACAAACAGATACAACCTTTTAGAACATTCACCTTCAATTCTAGTAGGCAAATTCTATTGAAATACTAATATAAAGTACCCAAGTGGATAATTACGTAAGGCTGGGCGTATAGTGGGCCTTTGATTTATTTTTTTTAATGTTTGTATATCTCTCTCTGTTCTGATAGCTCTATACATAGTCAGTTTTCCTGAATGCTTACCATGTGCAAGTCTCTATGCGGAGTTGTTTTCCTTATTTAATAGACTCAAGAACTCTGTGTAGTATGTGCTGTTCTTGACCCATTTTTACAGATGGGAGAACTGAGGTTTAAAGACATGAAGTCTACTTTCCCAAGGCCATACAGCTAGTAAGTGGAGCCAGTGAATGTGAAGCGTGGTTCTTAAATCATAAGTTCTTAATTCATAAATGGATCGCTTTTCAGCAAGTTTAAAAAAACTTAAAAAAATACTTAAGATTTTTTTTTGCAATTGATTATAATGCTCCTTTTCATACATTTCCTCTTGTATATCTGTTATTTCAAAAATGGATTAGACATTCAAGGCATGCATGAAAGTAAATATTGAGACTTTATTAGTACTTATCAAGAAAGAATTTATAGCTATTTCATTTATTTACAAAAAGGAAAAATGTTCTAAATTAAGGTCATAGATTTAAGGTTAAAAATTTAATCCGTAGTGTGTTGTAATTTAAAACTATAACAAAGGTGGTCTGTGACTGCTGGATTCCAGCTCAATGACTTATCCTTTTCTCTTGCTTATGTTCTTAAGACTGGGCACCTGGAGAGTTCCTGCCATTAATAGTTGTGTATTTGGATTGGAATCAGTCAGGGAAAAGCATCAGGTAGACTGTGGAGGGCTGGGAAGTGTTCCCAACCTTCCTATAAAAACCAGGGGTTAATCCAATATTATAGGGGACATTTTGGAGTCTTGGAGCATCCACTACGTCTACTTTTCCTTCCATACTTTTCTCAGAACTTCTCTCCTGCACCGCTGCCTTTAAAAAGAAAAAAAAAAATACACACAGACATATACACATATATATGTAACTGTGTGCATGTGTTTGTATAGACATATGCATGTCTATATATTTACATCTATAAAAAGCACTTGGTTTTTACTATACCATAGACGTGTCTTTAGTTATGTGTTTTATATCAGAATGAAATTACTGGGTGTTTCCCTGCATCTATGTACCAGCAAACACTGATGTGCTGAGCAGTTGGAATAGCCACGCTGGCCGGCTAGAGAGCCTGGTCATCATGGGAGATAGATGAACGTTTTGTGCCAATGTCAGGATGCTTTGGGCTTTGGGGGAGAGTGACTGACAATTGCTAAATGAGTACTGAGAAAAACATTGTCTTTTCTTGATGTTTTTCTCCCTTGCCAGAGATGGTGATGTAGGCTATATAAACAGAAGTTCTGGAAAACAAGTTCATTATATGAGTACTTTCCAGCCTGGCTTGCAGCAGGCGAGTGAAGTGTGACAGACTTGCTGCCTGACTTACATCTGCTTTTGCTGGAATGCTGTGAAGTGGGCAGAGAGGCTCCAGTCAGAATAATAAGTGAATGTGTGTAATGCCATCCAAGTCTGAGTATTTGCTACCGCACCTGTTCTGGGCAATGCCATGCTCTTTCACTAGCCAGTGAATCAACCACTGTCACGTGAACATTGAAAGGTTCAAAAGGAAATGCATGGAGGGGCCGGCCCGGTGGCGCAGTGGTTAAGTTTGCACGTTCTGCTTTGGCAACCTGGGGTTTGCCGGTTCAGATCCCGGGTGCGGACATGGCACCACTTGGCAAGCCATGCTGTAGTAGGCATCCCAACATATAAAGTAGAGGAAGATGGGCATGGGTGTTAGCTCAGGGCCGGTCTTCTTCAGCAAAAAGAGGAGGATTGGCAGTAGACGTTAGCTCAGGGCCAGTCTTCCTCAAAAAAAAAAAAAAAAGGAGATGCATGGAAAATATTGGAGTTCAAAGTGGAGCTCTTTCTGCTTGAAATCTGAAAGTGTAAGCAGCGTAGTTTATTTTAAATGTTCTCCCTACACTTGGACTTTTATACATCTTCAAAGATACTGATTCTAAATGAAAAAGTTATAAAGTTTTAACATTGCAAGGGTTGTCGCATTTTTAATTACTCTGCTGCTAAGTATCAATCTTAACTTTTCATTAAGTTATACAATTCTATGTATATGAAAGGCCCAGAGTTTAATGCATATATTTAGAAATATTAATAATGTCTCCAAATTTTTAAAAACTTTCATATTAGTATGTATATTGTCTTATTTTCTTTTTTGCTTTCCATAGAGGAGGGAAAATTCTTTTCTAAAATAAAGACGCTTTGGCATATTTGGGACAGTTGAAAAACTTTAAAGAGTTTTGTAAAATATTTGTAACCCAGTGCTGTTGTCCACTTCAAAACCAAAGGAGAATAGATTAGATAAATATATTAATTATACTTTAGAAGTTTAACAGCCAAAAGACTTATCTCAGCATTGTCTGTTAACTTTTCTCTTTGAGGTTGGACAATTGATTTGTAGATACTTTCATTAGCCAATCAGTCACCCATTTCTTGTAGTAGCAGCCCTCCATCGCCCCTAAAACTGTTTCCCCTGCTATCTGCCTTAACTTGATTTACCATTTGAACCTTTAGGCTTTATGTGCTGTGTTTTTCATTTTTGCCACCTTTTGGAGGAAATTCATACATTTTAAATGTATTCTAACTAAATTCTAATTTCTCTACTCTTTTTAATCTTTTTAAAAGATTGTCGTCTGAGCTAGCATCTATTGCCTATCTTCCCATTTTTTCTTCTTCTTCTTCTTCTCCCCAAAGCCCCCCAGTACATAGTTGTATATTCTAGTTGTGAGCGTCTCTGGTTGTGCCATGTGGGACGCTGCCACAGCACGGCCTGATGAGCAGTGCCATGTCCGCACCCAGGATCCGAACCAGCGAAACCCTGGGCTGCCAAAGCGGAGCGCACGAACTTAACCACTCAGCCGGCCCCTCTCCACTCAGTTTTGAATTCAGCACAGGACATTTGTTTAGGGGGTGTTGTTTATTGTAATTTTGACATGGAGGAGATGAGGAGAAAAAGGAATCATTGTAAAACTCTTGTCCATAAACACACAGCTTCTGGAAAGGTAGCTTCTAATTTAAGAAAATGGCTCATCATTTTTTTTCCTCTGAGAATGGTTTCCTAGGAAACCAACATGCATATTCACAGAAAAACGTAAAGCAGTGTAAACCAGTGGGAAAATAAAACTAAAATTGTGCTCTGACATTTAATACTTGAAAAATTAATCATAAAAGATCTAGTTATGCTAATTAAAAAAATTGTCACAGGCAGTTGGAAAAGTGTAAATGTGGCATAGATGACAGCAGATAAATGCTATCAAAGAGCCTTAAATTTATTCTTATTTTTTGGAATTGGCCTAGGTAAATGTTTACTTTCTTAACTGTGAAGTGCCACCAGGACCAGCTGTGTATGTAATATCCGGGGCCAGTGCAAAATGAAAATGGAGGACTTCCTGTTCAAATTTCAGGAGAGCAACAGTAGAACGTTAAACCCAGCAGGGGGCCTGTCTCTGCACGGAGCCCTGGGTGACTGCACAGGTCGCATGCCCACGAAGCTTGTCCTGCTTTTTAAATGGAGTGAATAAGGCTAGATTTTTATTTATTCTTGATTTTGAGTAAAACAAAATTTTTTTGTTTTTAATTTAAATAACCATAAATATCTTTTTCTGAAGGCAGCATGCTTTTAATATAGCATTGTTTGTTAAATTTTTAGATTAACTTTATCTTCCATCACCTTGTTGTGATAGTATATAAGTGTATAAATGCACTGTCATTTTATTTTGTAATTCATAGCTGCTCACTATGAATTAAATGTCTTCAATGAGATAATAAAAGTAATCCGGTCATTGGTTCCAAGGTTTTTCTAAATGTGAGTTGTGTTAAAACCAAAAACATATCAAATAGTCAAATTTAGAAGTATTTTCTCCAAAGCTTAAAGCTGACATTTTCAGCAAAGAGGTTTTCAAATGTTATTTTTTTTCCTGGAGGATTAATGACAAACAAACCAAAAACAAATGTTAAACTTATTATACCCTTGAAATGTTGATGTAAATATCTGAAATTTATTTGACTAGGTTTATGGTTTTAGGAACTTCTATGGTCTTTGATATAATCAGGTGTAAAATCTATTGGTTCCTGTACCAGGTACGTCCAGACCTGACTCCCACAGTGATAAGGTTCTGGCACTAACTCTTGTTTTGGAATCTTTACTATGATGGGTAGGTAACATTCCAGAAAGGAAGCACAGGGCGTGGAAGAGCTCTATTCCAGGAATCTGTCCCACTGTGAGGAAATTAAATGGCATATTGCTAGTTCTAAGAGAGAGTAAAACTAATCTCCTTCTCCTCCTTTTTCTTTTCTTTTTTTTTGCTTTTAATCACCCAGTGTAAAATAAAACAACAATTAAATCTGCTAATTTTCTGTGGAGTTTTTCATTCAGAGTTTGAGATCATTCAGCAGTGTTTTGAAATTGGAGCCAGTCTAAGAATTGTAACCTTAGGATTCCTTGAATATCCTTTTTACTATTAAAATAACCGTTTATTATTGCCTATAGTAAGTAGTACTCTTCCCAAAGGTTTTTGTACAGTTGATGTGTTGGAAGTCAACAAAGAAATAAACAAAGCGTATGAATTGGGTCTTTTGTTTTTTTCCCAGACCGGGCATCTAGCTTAGTTGTTGGTGAAAAGGAGCTGATCCTACTGGTGCCTGAGGAGGCACCTGCCTCTGAAACGGATATCAACTTGGAGGTATCATTTGCAGAGCAAGCAGTCAGTCAGAAAGAGAGCTCCAAGGAGAAGATTCAGAAGAACAGAGGCGATGATGGCCCATTACCTGTATGTGGTACACTGTTCGGATGTCCCTAAATATGAATCTATTTTTCATTAGCTTTTTATTTTGAAAATTTCAAACCCATAGAAAAGTTGAAAAACAAGTATGGCAGACACCCTAAAGGCTTCATGTAGATCCTTTCAGCAGTTAAAGTTTTATAGCCTTTGCTTTCTCTCTTTCTACACCTGTCTGTATATATGTTGTGCTATCAGATACACACTATTTTTAGCTTAAGAAGGGCATACCAAACAAAACAGCTATAATACTTAAGAAATTGAGCACTAAAACAATAATTATATGTAATATACAGTCATATTAAAATTTTCCCAGTTGTCATGATATTGTCCTTTATAGCTTCTGCCTTCCCCACCCCCATTTTGGATTCAAACAAGGGTCACGTGTGACATTTGATGTCCTATCATTTTGGATTCTTTGAATCTAGGTGAGATTCCCTGCTTTTTTCATGTTTTTAAAGAGTCCAAGTCAGATTTTTGATTTTGTCTGTTTCCTTGTGACTGGACTCAAGTTACATATTTCTGGCCAATCTTCTCCTTCAATGACACTTATGTCTCCTCTTGGATCATCAGAAGACAGGCACAATGTCAGATAGTCCCTTTGTTGGTGGCGGAAGTTTGACCACTTGGTTTAGGAGATGTTCACAGATCTCCGCATTGTAAAGATACCTCTTCTTAGGTGCGATTAGTACTAATTTGTGATCCTTGAGACTGGGCGAATATTCCATTTGTCAGTAATCGCCCATCCTCTAGTGATTTCACCATGCATTTGTAATCCTTACCTGAAACAATAATTAAACTGGTGTTTGAGAAATGGGCAATTTTGAATTCTAGTATTCCTTCTATATCGGTTGGCTGGCAATCTTCTGTAGTAATTACTTCCGCTCCCTTTTCTCTTATTGTTTTTGAATATCTCTATGGACTGATGGCTTCTGTTTTCCATTCAATGTTTTATAAATCATCATTTTTCTTTGATGTTCAAATTTACTGAAATTTGACCAATGAGAGCCCTTTGAGCTGGTTCCTATGTCGTTCAACATGCCCTCGTCATTGTTTTGTTTCTTTGCTTTCTAGTACAAGATGTTCCATGCTCACCTTGTACTGTTCTCCGCTCAGACTGGAAAGAATCTTTTTCTTCAAGGAGCCCTGGTTCCTTAAAGTAGCAGATTGTGTTTAGAAACCAAGCTTGCGTGCTGTGTTCTCATTGCTACTGAATGTCTTATATTTAAAAATATATATATTTATTAATGTATTTATTTTGTAGAATTTCACACATGCAAAGTTAAAAGGAATAGTATAATGAATCCCCCAGTACTCATCACCTGGCCCCAACATTCATTAACTTAGGGGTAGTCCTGACCTCTCCACATTCCCGTATAATTCCTTACTTTGTGCTATTTGGGAACATATCTCTGAATTATATTTTATCCTCTGTAAATATTTTAGTATGTATTTATAAAAGATAAAGAAGTTTTTTCTTTGTAGTTTTGATTTGCTGAGAAGATTTGCCCTGAGCTAACATCCACTGCCAATCTTCCTCTTTGTTTTCCTTGAGGAAGATTAGCCCTGAGTTAACATCTCTGCCAGTCTTCCTCTTTTTGGTAGATGGGTCACCGCTACAGCATGGCTGAGTGGTACAAGTGGTGTAGGTCTGCACCTGGGTGTCAAACCCATGAACCTGGGCCACTGAAGCGGAACGCACAGAATTTTAACCACTAGGCCACAGGGCTGGACCCCTAAAGAGTGTTTTTTGATAAGCATATATCCATATTACCGTTATTGTACCTAAAAATATGCTAACAATTTTTAATTTTAAATATGCAGTCAGGTTTCAAATTTCAAATTATATCACGAATTTCATGAGTTTTTTTTACAGGTTGTTTGAATCAGAATCCAAATGATGTTCATGCATTGCAATTGGTTGATACGTCTTTTAAGACTCTTTTAAACCCTCTCTCTTTCCTTCCCCCTCCCTCTCTCCTACCCGCTCCCCCTCTCCCCATCTCTACATCCCACTCTCTCTCTCTCTTTCCTTCTTTCTTTCTCTCCCTCTCTCTGTCTCTCTCTCCCCCCTAAAATTTAGTTGTTGAATAAACCTGGTTATTTAAGTTGTAGAGAATTCTGCCCCTCTGACTAATTCTATCCTGTGTTCTTCTGTTTCTTGTAAATTGATTGACTCCAGATTTATCAGATTCAGGTTCATTTTTTGGTCAAGTCTACTTCATATGTTATTGTGCATGAGGAGACCCAGATGCTTGGTTGTCTGTCTCTTTTTCTGAGCAGCTGCTGCTGATCAGTGATTGGATCCAGTAGTTTATCAATGGTGACAAATGATGTTCCAATTTTTTCTTTTTATTTATTAATTTGAATACTTCTTTTAAGAAAAACCTTCTCAAAATGGTTACTTCTTCCTTGTATTTACTAGTTTTCAAAATTCCTTTTGTTCCCTAGCATCTTTTGCTAGTAACCAATTAATGTTTTGTTTTAATTTTTTAATGAAAATGATATGTTAACTCATGGATGTAAACATATATGACATGACCCTAGACAAAATTTCCCATACTTATCTGGTATGTTTTTTGCTTCATATCTGGAATTGTCTGTTTCTGCAAGAAACCCTGGTTCCGTGTAGTAGAAATATACTTTTATGACTATGATCAGGACAATGGAAATGTTCCTTTCTCTGGGTTGGCCATTGCTTAAACCCTGTTCAGAAGACAGAAGTACATCTGTATCTTCTGTCTTCTATGCTGAGACTAATGATTCTCAGGATACAGCAGATAATATAATTAGAATATTGCATAATTGCTTGTTTGTTTTATCCTCCATTAACGCACAGCAATTCCAGAATAACAGTACTAACACTATCATCAACAATACGATTATTAGAAAACAGTTTAAACTTGTTTTTCTTTTCTTCAGTTGTTTGTGTCGGTGGGGTATACCCCAAAAGGAATGTAACAATGAAATTTCTATGTCTTAGGTTGCTTAGGAGTGTTATTCTTTGTGCCATTAAGCCCCCAACTGCATACATACATGGTTGGGTTAATTTCTTTCATTTTGTTTTCAATTTTTAGGGATTGATTTTTTGAAGTTTATTTTGTTTTGTAAGCAAGTAAAATGTTTGTGTAGCCCAAAAGTCAAATTTAAAAACAAGGTGTGTTAAAAATCTAGCTTCTATCCTTGAGCCATCACCCAATTCCCTCCCTCCTCGTACAAGTAAACTTCTTTTTAATTTTATGGTTTATCCTTCTCTTCTTAATTAAGTGGTAGCCCACTATACACACTTTTTTCCACCTCCGTTTTTTTTTGTGTGTGACTTAGTGGTATATTCTGGAAATCACTCTCTAGTTGTATGGAGAAATATTTCTCATTTTTTTAAATAGATGTACTCCATTGTGAGGGTGTATCATAATTTATTTAATTTGTCCCTTAATGGTGGCCATCTGGGTTATTTCCAGTCATTATCATATATTTTTAAGAATCTATTTTCATACCCAGTGGGAAAAGTCAAGAAATATGCATCATTTGGCCTGAAGAGATGATCCATGCTCCCAGAATATCTTTAGCAAAAGTGTCTTTTAAAAGTGACAGTCTTCATCTCAACAGATGGAAAGGGTTTAAAATGAAGGCAGTAGCATCTAATTCAATAAAACGGAGACACTGTTGACTTTTAAGCTGTTGCTTCCAACAATGGCATAAATATAACTCCATTTGAGAGATTTAAAGATACAAATTCCTCTGTCGTTTTATTCTCTGATTAACAAACTACATTTGTGCTTGCCTACCTTCTTGATTTTATTCATATGGTGCCCCAAGGTTAAAATGATCTTTCCATTTCTGCCCTTTTCTTGTTCCATGTTTACCAAGGAAGCCTTAGCTGATCCCTTGGGGTCTAGCTCACTGTCTACCTTCACTGTTAAAGTCTTTCCTGATTGTGAACTTATAGTAGATAAAATATATAAAATCATCTTTTAAACTATTAGATACCATGCTTTTGATAATTATTGTCAATCCAGCCATGTGTTTATTTATGCATGTGTGCATCTGTTCATCTCTACAATCATTTATTTATCCATATGTCTTCTAGAAGGCACGGACATATTGTTAAGCTTTCTACAAGTCCTCACCACAGTTGATAAAGTGAATATTTATATTCACCACCCTGAGGCATGTGTCTAAGCAGATAAAACCGTAAATTCCATTTCAACTCCATGCTCCCCTGCTTCTGTAAATAAGCATTAGGCTTTATATAATACATTGTTCTCTGTTGACCTCATTTCGTATTCAGTTCCTTTTTCTTACAGCATTGAGTGTCTTTGTTAATTCTTTATGATCTCTCACAGTGGAATTAAATTTCCTCTCTTAAATTTGGAGATCAAGTTTTATAACTTTAATGTGCTTTAGTTTGAAAATTTAGCTACTGATTATTGTGTTGTTGTGTACCCATTATATCTCAGAAAGTATGCTCTGTAATTATTTATTTACCAAATGATCTCTATGAGGCAGATGCTATGATTTTCATAGAAGGAAACAGTTAGAGAGTTTCCATGGCATGTTGAGGCTTGGCTTCAGTGACTAAGCTTTTGAAGCCAGAGTTTTTTCTGGATGACCATGTGGACTCCACTTGATCTGCCCTAAAGGTATATATGCATTTAATTTAGGTGGGAGTTTAATTGTCCTTGTATTGGAGCTACGGACAGCTTATTCAGGATAGCTTGGGATGTTATGTAAATCACATTCTGGTTTGCTGGGTCCAACATATACAATAGACAGAAATTTAATAGCACTCCTTCATCTTACCTAGGAGACTAAGGATTTAGTCAGGAATTTTTAAGATAATAGTTTTGAAATGCTAACTATGATAAAACCCATATTCTAGATGCTGCCTGTATTTTAGTTCTTAGGTCTTTCTTCAGTGTCTTTTGGACTCTTATTGAATTATGTTTAATTGGGGTAAAATCATGTTTTGTAACAACTTTGGTTGTCATGTAACACAGCTCCATGCATACTAAAGGCCAAAAACTAGACAAGGACGCCCAAGTCAGGAGTTTGCTGGAGAAGGGAACACCTCTGGAGGAAGCTGAAGGACAGTAGAAGAAATGGTGATTTGAGATTGAGCAAGGAAACTGAAAGCCTAAGGCAGACACACACTTGTGCACAGTACACAAATAGGTGTTTAGAGTCCTGGCCCTGGATTGTCATGAAAAGGTTAAATTATGGCTATTGCTCTCCATTAAAAAAAATAAGGAAATAAAAAAAAGCTATAAATTTGAAAGATTTCTAAAACTTCATTTATCTAGAAAAGTATTCATCCACTGGAAATGACAATGAATGAAATACTGTAATAAAATTGCATTTTACACATGGAAAAATCTTAGATAAGAAATGAATTTCCTAGTAGATGATAAGAAAAAAATCATCTGTGGAAACTGACCAGGTAAGAGTAGATTCTCTTGCCTGCCCAGATGAAGCCAGAGTGACTTGATGTGTAAAAAGTCATGTTCATCATTACTGATGCAATGCCTAAGGGGTCCCTCAGACTGTAATACCAATGAAAGAGGGGTGCAATCTGGGAGAGCTCCCTGATTCATTTACGGTAACACATGGGAACTGACGACCTTATATTTTTTGAAAAATTTTATTTAATTCCTTTCTTTAAGCACATTTTTCAAAAGGTAAAGAGCTTTTCTCATGCTGAAATTGCACTGCCTTCTCTTAGCCAACGACCTGAACCACCCAGTCTATTAACTAAACAAAAATGACAGGAAACTTCATAAATATTTAAAGCTGCTGCTATGAATTAAACATTGGGATAAAGAACTAACTCCTTTCATTAAGCACAGTGTTCAAATAAATAAATAAAGCTCATGACATATATTGCTAGGTAAATCAAATGTTTGAACTAATAATATTTCAGGTTTCTCTAAACATTTACCCTGTGTGATGCTTGGGTAAATAATTATATTACACGTATTTGGCTTATTAGACCAAAAGCAACTGATTGTAATGAAACATTTGGGACTTTTTTTTTTTTTTTTTAAATAAGTGGTTGGTAAATAGAGTTGGTTCAGCCCTTCAGAAAACAAAGCAATTAGCAGAACTCTGGGGCCAGGCACGAAGAAAATGTGAAGAGTTTTGTGAGTTTAAAAGTAAAGCTGAGTACAAATCACAGGAAACTGGGGGAGCATCCAGCCAGTGGCCCTGCCCCTCACTGAGCCTGCTCTGTGCTTTTCTGCCTGTGGGGGTGTGTGTCTTCATTCGGCGATAGACTGGAACAGGGGACCTGCAGCGTGCAGGCCTATGGTGCACCAGGGATACAGAGGTGATTAAGACACAGCTCCTCTCCCCGGGGAGCTCTCAGTCCTACATCAATAGCCATCAATAGCCTCCTGCTTGCTGTAGTGGACAGGGAAAATGGAGCAGAACAGAATGGTTACTGTGTTGAGGATTTAGGAGGTCTGAGTTTGCATCCTTGTTATGTCACTGGCTTTGTGGCCATATTTAAGTCTCTTAATGAGCCTCAGTTTCCCCACCTACAATGTGCTGTAATGATTCTTACCCTTTTGGGACTTTTGTGGAATAGAATGAGAAACCACTCATCAAATATGAGTATTATCCTTGTCCTTTTTTCTTGCCTTGCAGTAATATTTAGGAAAAAAGGAAAACCATGAAATCTTGAAATTATTGAAAAAGCTCTTGAAAAAATGTAGTAATAATAGTTAACAGTTTTTGAGTGCTTACTGTGTGCCATTTGATCCTCACCATAACCTTCTGAGGTCGGTTCTGTCATTGTTCCCGTAGTACAGATGAAGTGGCTGAGGCACAGAAGGTGATGTAATTTGTTAAAGCTCATGTAGCTAGTAAGTGATGGACTCAGGATTTTCCACCTGCAGTCTGGCTCCATGTTCTCAACCCCTATGCAGTGCACCATGGAGGCCATTAACACTTACGCTGGAAATTCATTTAGGCTGCATGTTCGATGTCTATTACTTTTTCTCCTAAGGAAAAAAGTGTATTACAAAAATTAAGAAAGACCTCTTTTCTCCTCTAGTAGACTTGAAGGTTCTTTCTGGGAGTTGAGTTTGCTTCAGAGGAAGTAGCTGCTCAGTTAGCAAAGGTTACAGGTTTTCGAATTTGCTCCAGGACAGCGATTCACAAACATTTTGGTCCTCTAACCCCTTTAGGCTCTTAAAAATTGAGGACCTCGAAAAGCTCTTGTTTTATTAGTGAGGAGCGATGTTGGTGTTGAGTAGAAAAACTACTATGGCTTCCAGGGCTTTGACGAAACCTCAGATAGAAGCACTCTTATGTTGTTGGAGCAATCGTTGTCTTCTTGGGGGTTGCGGTTGTCTACAAGCTTGCTGTGGCTGAACCAAGAAAGAGGACATATGCAGATTTCTACAGAAATTAGGATTCTATGAAAGATTTTGAGGAGATGAAGAGGGCTGGTACAGGGTGATCTTGGAATGTAAAGAATTTCTTTACATTGATTTCCATGGAAGTTTGTCACTGACCTGTATTCCTGAACTATGAAACATGAATACATGGACTAAGGAATGGTTTCTCTTAATAAATAAACAATTAACAAATACTTTGGAGAGAAACAACAACTTTTGTTTATACCAGTTCTACATATGGATACTTACCATATTAGAAATTAAAATAGAAAAATCTTAAAAATCTTAATTCATTCAAAATACAATATTACCGTTAATAAAAGTAACATTTTTATGAAAAATAGCCATATTTTGTAAAACAAAAATTATGAAAAAATGTGACCTGGTTTCACATTTTAGCAACTTTAGTAGAAGTCAGCTGAAATCTCATATCTACTGCATTCAGTCTGTTCTAATAGTATGTCTTGTATCTCTAGAGAACTCTACTATACAATCATGAGAGAATGAGAGTGAAGAAAGCAAATAATGTCTAGTATTAATTATTAAAATCATTTTGACCTTTTGGACTCCTTGAAAGGGTGTTGGGTACCCCCCCCAGGGTTCCCTGGAACCACACTTTGAGAACTGCTGCTTTAGGACGTATCTTTTGCAATAGTTTTTAGACTATGAAGTGTTAGTAATATGGGGCAAAAATGAGTAAAGCAAAGAGAATCAGTTGAACATCCTTGGCCATTAAGGTAAATGAAGAAGTCAAGGGTAAACCCAAAAGATACAACCTTGATATGATTTTTACCAAGCTGTTAGAGAGTAATTATTGTTTTAGTAATCCATAAATACAGTGGGACTGTAATTTGTATTAAATATGTTAGAGAAATTCTTATTTCTACCTTGTGGTTTGTTTTCTTATATTTAATGTATTTACTATTAAAAGAGGCTGAATAGGTAGTAGATAATATTTGAGAAAAGGAAAGAAACACCACCACCACCACTTATTTGCCTGTGATGATAGTATCTCTAAGTCTCAGTTTATCTATTCAGTGGTGAAAGTAATAATCATAGCAACCACATAGAAGTGCTTGGAAAGTGCCAGGCAGTTAAACCTCACAATAGTCCTCTGAATAACATGGCTTTCTCCTCCTCCCCCCTCCCCCTCCCTCCTCCCTCCTCCCCTTCCTTTTCCCCTCCCCATCCCCCCCTTCCCTTCGCTCCTTCCCAATCTGGTGGGCATACAATATGTAATATACTATGATATTCTAAGCACTTACTCATAGCTGCTATTCCTTTTTCTCTTCCTTTTCTTCCACTTCCCCTCCCTGTTCCTCCTCTTCATAGTTTGTGCTTGACTTCTAATCTTCCCTGGTTCTTGAAGCTCCCTTCAGTAGAGTTCTTTTTCTCCTTTGGGCTTACTGTCTCCTTTGTCCTCTTTGCCTCTGGTATTACTACTCCTAGTACATGGGCTGGTTCCACTGTCTGTCAGTCTTCAGATATTGACCCTTGAACTCCCCACAGGTTTGGGGATCATCCTGCTGACAGGTTTGCTCTTCATTCTGACTGGGGAAATTATCTGCCATAACTTTCATTGTCACTACTCTGAATATAACTTCTTTCTATGGTTAAAATTTGTCTTCTTTCATTAAAAAGAGGGTTAGATACTGTAAACCTTTACTGTACTGATGATGTTTATTTTAGAATTTCAGATTGCCAAAAGACAAAACAGGCACCACGAGGATTGGTGACTTAGCATGCCAGGACATGAAGAAAGTTTCCTATTTAGCCCTAATTGAGCTGACTGCCCTTTATGATGTATTGGGTGTTGAACTGAAACAACAAAAAGCTGTGAAAATCAAAACAAAAGGTAATTTTGAAATTAAAATAGTCAGATTTACTTCTAAAGTAGCAAGGCTGAGTTTTTTAGGAGTTTTCTTGTCGGGAAGGGAAACACCTACAAGATAAACCAACAGTTGAATACATCTGAAGTTCAAATTCTTAAACATTGCCTTTGAAAATCTCCTAACTTCAAAAACGTTTTAAAAATGTAGTCTCCTAGACTATAGAAAATAAAGGCATAACCAAATATTTAATTACCATAGAAGGAAATTTCAGATCAAGGAATCTTAACTCATCTGATCTCTCCTTTGAAAGCTGTATATTTAAACAATACGTTTGGTGCATGTATTTATTTATGTCCAAAATCAGATCTTGAAAAATAGCTTTAGGATGGTTGATCCTGCTGGATTACTTTTGCTTAATCTTTTGATGGGAAATACATAGGCTAGTTAGTAGTCTGTCCCTGTGTTCATTAACATTCTGCTTTTAACTGCTGTATTTTGCTAAAACATTTTTCGCTGTATTAAGAAAATAATGCCATTGTGGCACATAATACCTCCCACTTGTATTCATTGTGAGTGTATGTAGTTTTTCTTTTGTAAGCAGCTTGCTTTATCCATTGTTCTTTATAATATGATAGAGAACAGACACCTTCTCAGTTTTTGTTTTTCCAAGATTTTATTGGTCTGGAAATCCAGGTAATTCTCTGTTGACAAAGCTTTACTCTTTAGGAATCTCTGAGCTCTTGTTTAACTTCAAAGCTATCTCCTAAAGAGAAACCAAGAATGAGGATTGTTGAGTTGCTATGGTAACATTAGCAAAGACAGGTGTTCACCTGATTTAAGTTTTAGAGGCAATTTCTCTGTAGGACTGAAGTGTATCTGCCCTTCAGGTTCTCTCTCATGTGCTGGGCCCCAAAAGACCTCATTCTGTATGCATTTCCTTTGAGTATTTTAGCATAAGGCTTGAGATGGTGAATTTCTGAGTTAAACAGTGCTTCTGGTTTTCCACAAGTCCATTATGGATAATGAAGACTTCGGATGCTTTTTCAAAATCTCGTTACAAAGCCTTTTCCAAATATAAAATAGACATATAATTTCAATAGCTGTGACTCGGTGCTCAAGACTTTTAAAGTGGCTTAAGAGGTTTTTTTACATTATGCTGTAGAATGCATTTTAGTAGAGAGAAATATTAAGCCATTCCCATTGAGTATCACTATTAATAGAATAGATTTTCTTTCCATCTTTTTTATATTTTTGTATCTAATCAAAGATATTTATCTCATAAACTAGACTCTTGACATTCTTGAAGATTACATTTTTTTCCCTAATTCCTAAACTAAAAGTAATTTACTAGGTTACTGGCATTCTCTTGAATGGCATCTCTATTGAGTTTCACAGTTTACAATGTCTGTCCTCATACCACAGGATATTTCCCCTTTCTATGTTTACAAATGATTTATATCTCCCCTGGTGATGTGTATTACACTCCTGTGCTAACTACTCATTCAATAATGGGGGTGGAGTGGGAGGAGCTGGGTAGAAGTTATGCTCATACCAGATTGAAGACATATGATTTTAATTTAGAAAAATTACAAATTATTGCCTGTCATTTCTCCTGGAGTTCTTCCCGAATATATAAAACTACCAATTTAAATTCAAGAATACCATGTATCTATCTATTTTCTAAAGAAAAACATTTGTAGAACAATATCATAATGTTGGCCGATTTCTCAAAAAGCAAACATTTCTATTTTGCTGTATTGCAGAATGTTAAATGTTAATTAACTATGGAAGAGATGAGTGATATTTGCTTTAAGCCAGAACTTTTCATTGTATTACGTTGAGTAAATTATTTGTCTATTTCACATACCCCCACAGCACTATTTCTCTTATGTAGCAGTTTACACTTTTCTAATTATTTTGGTGATTATTTGCAATCATTTGTTTAGCTGTCTTTCCTTGCTAGTTTGCTCTGTGAGGCAGGACCAGCATTTTCCTAGTGGGATGTGTATGCCTAATGGCAAGACAGTGTAATTCATTCAGTATGTGCTCAATAAATAGTTGTCTGATTGAATGACAATATCAGAAATCTGATGCTGTAACATTTTTACATTAATATTTTATAGATTCATGAAAGTGAAGAAATTTTATTTTTTTCTTGCAGATTCTGGCCTTTTTGGTGTTCCCTTGACAGTATTGTTAGAACAAGATCAGAGGAAAGTACCAGGAACTCGAATACCCTTGATATTTCAAAAAGTGAGTAGACGTGGATGAGTTTGCAGAGGGAGAACATACTTGTGCTAATAGTGGATTTTTTTGCATTCATACTATTATAATATAGTTTTCCAATTAGTAGGGTCTTCTATTTTGTTCTTTGGCTTTCTGTTCAGGAAACAAATTTGTTCCAAGGGCTCATAATTTTTATTTCATGGTAGTGGTTTCTGTGTTATTTCTGTAACTGTGATTACCTGGCATCCTTTTCCTGTCTTCTATTAGCTGGCTGTGTATAATTGAGATTTCAATTCTATAATACGTAGGAGTGGGAACTGCTTATAAATTTCGAGGGAGTTGAATCCTCATGAATATTTCATGCCTGTATGTTTTTCCCAAGCTTTTGTATTTACAGTAAGGATGTCCAATTTAATTTACCAGTGCCTACTTCCAAAGTAGGCAAAAAAACCGTAAAGTAGAATTAGAAAATGATTGCTAAACTATCAAGTCTCTTGTGTAGTCAACACTCAATTATTCATAAGGGGATTATCTATGGCAATATAAAAATTTCCGTCTAACCTCTGAGCTATCATTGTTCAGAAACATAGATTACGTTTGATAAAGCTGGGGAATGCAGAGCAAGCCAGGCAGGTCAGATCAGGTACGGACTACCCAAGCTGTAGATATTTTGCAGCAGCCCAGGCATACCACGGTTTCTGCAGGTTCTGGGGAGACTAAGAGTAGCAAGGGGAACTTTCACAGTTGATTGGCTCAACAAACTCATCCAATACTAAAGCTCAATCTACTTGTCACTAATTCTTCTGCTATTCCAAAACAGTCCTTTACCTGTCTTACCTACTAACCTCTGATTCCTTTATTCCTCATGTTCACCGTTACCTCCAAACCCACATCTCAGTGTTTCTGCTGAAGAACTTCGTTCTACAAAGTTTGTCCTACTCATCAGCCTCTGCCAGCCATTCCTGTAGAACCTGTATCTGTGTGGATAATTGTCAACAGTGCCTTTGATTAACAGAGGGATGCTCACAGATGTAGGCCATACATGTACATTCAAGTTCTTTTAATATCGATAAAAGGTGTGAGTTACTATGAACAGATGATTGTACAAAGCAGAGATGTCAGCAGCAGCCTTTCCAAGTGTATTTGAGTTCTCCAGAGAAACCAAACCAGTGGGATATATATATATAGAGAGAGAGAGAGAGATTTATTTTAAAGAATTGGCTTATGTGATTGTGGGGGCTGGCAAGTCTGAAATATGTAGAACAGGCCAGCCGGCTGGAAACTTGGGCAAGAGTTGATTTTGCCGTGATGAGTCCAAAATCTGTAGGTTGGACACTGCGGCAGGGTTTCTATGTTACTGTCTTGAGGCAGAATTGCTTCTTCTTTGGGGAATCTCATTCTTTGCTTTTGTGACAACCTTCAACTGACTGGATGAGGCCCACCCACATAATGGAGAGTAATCCGTTTTACTCAAAGCCTACTGATTTAAATCATATCAAAATATATAGATGTTAATCAAATCTAAAATAGACCTTCACAGCAACAGCTAGACTGGTGTTTGACCAAACGATTGGACACTATAGCATAGCCAAGTTGACACATCAAATTCACCATCGCACCAGCCAAGTGTAAGCTTTTTTCTCCACAAAGGTTCAAGGATGCCTCCTGATCAGGCTCAGGATTGCATCCAGGTCCTTGTCATTTTCTCTTGAAATTGTTTTCTTACTTATTTATTTAGTTAGTTATTTTACATTTTTGGTCTCTTCAACATTCTGGAGGCTTGGAGCGCCTACCAGTTTTGAAGTCACCAGATAACAGCCTTAATTTTTTTGGTTCATACAAAAAGCAAAAGGAAATAAAAAGTGTTTACTATTCGATAACACTCATCTGTTTGCATCCCTTCTGAATTATAAGCAAAAAATCACAGTGATCTATCATGAAAAATATTTTTTTGATTTATCAGTTGACAACTCAAGTGAGTATTTCCTCAATTTTGTAGAAAGGAAAAAATTGGAAACCACTGATTTGCAAAAAGTTTCATTACCAGTCTTTAGAGAGTTATACTTTCTCAGTTATGGAGAAATATACCCAAAAAGGGCTTGAGCAAAGCTTATCTAGTATCTGTGAATTGTATCTGTTGTGTTTTTTTCCCCACTCAGAGGCACATTTTTTAAACCATATTCTCAGAAGGGTTTGGAGAAATAGAAATAGTCTTAATTTTTATCTGTAAAAATTCTGCCAAATTAGCAAATCCTGTTCTCACTGTCAAACTAATCAGCCAAATCAAAGATACTTTGTGTCAAAGAATTCTGAATTCA
The DNA here is from genome assembly GCF_021613505.1 of Equus quagga. Lineage (NCBI taxonomy): Eukaryota > Metazoa > Chordata > Mammalia > Perissodactyla > Equidae > Equus > Equus quagga. The sequence goes on from NC_060277.1 coordinate 7,661,500, forward strand.
TTTTCAATTTGTTTTTAATTCATAAATTCATATAGGTATACAATATCTATTTTGGGAAATGCTGTGAACATTTCTGTTAAATGACACAGTGTACCTTGTAAGATAAATTACTAAAAGCAGCGTGATTCAAATATATAGAACAGTATAGATATTTTCCATTTTTAAGTCTTGAAAATAAAAGGAGAGCTGCAAAGTATTTATTATTTATATGTTAATAATGCAATATAATGTGGTAGCTAAAAATGTTATTTTCAAAGTGAGAAATATAAGAAAACACATGGCGTTCCTTCAGACAATAGATATTCACACCTCTATTGAATGCTAGAATTCAGCATTAGAGAATAATAAAAAGAACACAAATATAAAAGTTCAGAAATTATTCTCATTCAGTTATTTAGAAATCATCGATTTTTCCTGTGTATTTATTGAAAGCAAAAGGCATATGCTGCTAAAAACTAATTTGCTATCCAACAGTCAGCATATAATTTTATTTTTTAATAGAACATTTTAAACATTTTATAAGATGAAATAAAATGAAAATTACTTGTACTTTGAATAAATTTTGTGTAGTTTTATTTGATAAATTTGGTTTTGAATACTTTATTGAATAACGCCCATCTAATCTAAAATAATTTGTGTGAATTTTTTTGCTGTGGGTTTTTATCCATTGTAACTTGAAAAAATGTGGTCTTGGGAAATGTTCCAGCTGAATTTAATAAAATCATGTACTACTTTGGTCAAAGATGCTTCTCTTTTCAGCTAATAATAAATCCTTGGGAGAATTTTGAGACTACTCTTTGCTTTATTCTTATCTGGCTCCCCCAAGAACAGTCCATTCTTTGACTATAATTCAGGGATAGAAGAGGTGAGGTTCTGAAGGAAAATTCCCGTCTCTTCTAGTGTCTATTTCAGAACATCTAGACAGAGGTCAAAAGATCTCGTTTACAATGCCATGCTTTGCTCCTAACAGACACTTTTATAAGCAAAAGAAAAGCACTAAGCTTTATGTAGTTTATAGAGTCTTGATAAATCGTTAAAGGAGGTTGCACTGAAAAAAAATTAAAATTTTACATTCTCTTGGCACTCTGGAAGATTTTATGCCTTAGGGTGTGCAGAGTCTTATAGTAAGTTTGGGGATGAGTAAAGAGTAGATCTGTCTTTTACAAAGTAGGAGAAAGCTATTGTGAACAGAATGGGGGGAGCGGGTAGGAAGGAAAACCTATAAGATGCTAGTAAATGCCTTATATTTAAACTGAGGACATGGAAATTGATTTCCTTAAAATAGTAGAGTACCCCTATAAAGCCTTTGTGTACTTACCCAGGGAATGCACATTCCAACTGGAAGATCAGTCGCCAAGAAACTAACCAATCTTTTATCATCTTCCCAGCCTCCAATAGTATGTCATTGTAATTCCTCCATTTGCCTTGTTCTTGAGAGTTCTGCCTTATTAAAAAAAAACACAAAACTTTGTTATTTTAATGGGGTTCTGGAGATGGAGAGATCTGTATGCATTAATTGGGCATCAGGAATGATTTAGAAAGTCCTATGTAAGAATTGTTTTTTATTTAAGTTCACCACCCAAAGCTTTAAAGGCTTAAAAATGGATATTTGCGAGCAGTTTTTTTTTCCCCTTCATCTCATAAATAATTCTTTCTTTGAACAAGCTAAAAATGAGATGTAAATGTGCAAATACTAGAATTTCATAAGATTTATTTGATTGTAGAATGTATGTTTCTGGAAAAGCAGATGAAATGGATGGTCTTAGTTGCTTTTAAACAATGAACATCTTCAGTCCATGTTTGTTTGGTTTATCACAGCTGTTGTGTGAAATTATACACTTCTGTTGCAAAGGAGGATAAGACCCAACTTCTGCTAAATGATAACTGAAGTTTTGAGACTTACTGGTTTAAAGGAAGTGATAGTGTAATAGCATTCAAAACTTCACGAAATCCAGTTTACTCGTCATTGTCATCAGTTTTCATTTACTTATATGTGAAACAGATGTCAAATTTGGAATTGTACCTGTTAAGAATACCAAAATCAGAATGTTCTTCTGTTTCTACACAGCTGATTTCTCGAATCGAAGAGGGAGGTTTGGAAACGGAAGGCCTCTTAAGAATACCTGGAGCTGCCACTAGGATCAAGGTAATCTTGGTTCTACTAATGTAAAACTTTATTGTTTAACCATATTTTTGCATTTTAAAAGCTTACTTGTCCTCCTCACCCCTTCTTCCCATTGGTAGGAAAGTAGATAAAATATAACAATAAAAACCTCTTAACATTCAGTTTATGTTTAGTTTTTCTACATTCTCTTCTGATTTTTGTGAAGTTTTGATTTTTTCAACATCACTGTATTACCTGCAATAATACTATGGTAAATAAAGAGGCAAATGATTTTAATCCCTCTACGTGCGATAAAACAGGAGCAAAAGTAAACAAGCAAAAGACAAGAGTAGTTCCATCCTGATGAAAAGAGAACACAATGAGTCAAAATAGTACTAGGGAGCTGGGGAGACATTTAGTCAGCATGAGTAATAGCACTTGAGTTAAAAAAAAAAAAAAAAAGGCAAAGTGATATATTCCACCGGGTGAGCAGAGTGGGTGACTTGACATCAGTCCCCATACGTTATTGGTCTTAGTGAGCCGGCAAAGTGAGACTGTCTCAGCCACGTGCCTGAATTTGCACTTGTCCGTCTCACTGGATCCAACGTAGTCTGAGTGTGGCTTGTGATAGAGGCAAGTTGATCCCCAGATTCCCCAGTTGGAGCCCCCCACCCCCTTCCTTTCTTTTCTCTCAAGATAGCATTTTCTTCCCACTATCCTAGGATGCTGTGTATCCTCTTCCTTTCTGTCTGTCACCCAGCTCCTGCTCTGGGGAATAAGGCATCCGATGAATGCATGGCAAAGGTGGAATTACCCTACAGGTGACGCAGAAGCCATATGTCTCCCAGAGGATTTGCATTTTACAGGGCCCTCCTACTTGGAATTGTGGCTCTATCTGGAAAATTTATCTCGGGAATGTTTTTGGTTAGCAGTCGTTAGCTATCTCCTTTACCCCATCCTCTAAATTCAGCTTTAGCTCTACACTGAGACAACACAAGTCCCTGTCCAGGTCCAATATACTGTCTTCCTGAATTTGCAAATCCACGAGAAAATAGGATAGAGTGAAGAGATGTTCTCTCTTCATCTCCTTAAGAGTTCTTTTACATGAAGTCTTAGAGCTGAATCAGGAAAGAATGACTCCTGGCGGGCACTCACTCTCCTCACCTGTGACTGTGGCTGTGCCCCGCCAGCACTGGGATTACTATTCATACATTCCACAGTTCGCATCACCTGCTTATTTTGATAAGCTTCCTCAATTTAGGACACAAGTTTCGGCCTATTTAGCTCTTACTACATGGTGATCTCAGTTTATTCAGATTCGAGTAACTGGATATAACCTGCTCACAAATTTCATTCAGCCTGTGTCCCCTGGGTTTGGAGTCTGGTGCACAGAGGTGGCCAAAACTTACAAGCGTGATAGGTTGCCATTGTGTCACTTCCTTTGCTAGCACCTGCAGCAGTTTCACCACCAGTCAATCACTGGCATTGTGTGTGATTCTGAGATAACTTCTGTTGAGAAGTACATTCTCTTACAAAGAAAGAATCCCTCAGAAACAGGCAACTGACTTCACATTGCCCATATCAGCAAGAGTACTGCTTCTCAGTTCACCGGTAACAGCACTGATTAGCAGGATGTGATGGCCAGCTCACAAGAGTCATAAATACGTTCACTTTAGTAAGAATAGTGAGTATAATGCACGTTTTACATTTTGACTGGATAGCTGGCAGAGGATGAGTCCAACTAAATGTAATTTCTAAGAAGGTCAATTCAGTAGAGTCAGCTGGCTTGACTCTTCAACCCAACCTGCAGTCACATGCCAAATTATGCAGCCGCTGGGCCATTATAAATAATTTAAAGATAATATGCAAAACTTCTGGTTGTCTTCTCCTCCCCTGCCCCACCAAATTTCTTATATTCCTCTCTCCCTCTCTGTCCTCTTTCCCTCTTTCTCACCTGTATCTATTTCACCAGTTACAAAAATAATTAGGGTAGAGGATGGAGTTGTGTTGGGAGAAGAACGCATAATAAAGTCACCTTCCACACAAAGAATGTTCTTTGGGAGAGCAGTTTCAAATAATAGAAGGAAGTGACAGAAACTTGGAAGGATTTCTAACATAGTAGGATTTATGCCACAGTGAAAAACCATGTAGAAAATAGTAATTTTGAAACTAAATTGATTTATTACTAATAATTTCTCTGGCAAATTTTGTAGAGTCCTTGAGGTAAATGAACTAGGTATTTCTAATTCGACACGGACTCACGCTGTTTTCTGCAGCTGGCAGCCGGGCGCCTGTGTCACTGATGGCCTGTGCTTTTAAGATGGGTGTATTGATGTATTTTAATGCCTCATTTGCTGTCGAATTTGGTTTTCCATTTCCCAGAGGTGACTAATCAGACGTAGCCTTCTGCTTTAGGCCCAGAGATTGATTATGTATTTTGTTATGTAATGTACTTCTAAATAATATAAAACATAAAACTTGTTTATTTTAGTGGTTTTTTTAATTTAATGAAAACTTACAGGAGCTAAGGAAGGCCCCTAAATGGAAAGACTATTTTAGCTAATCTTTTAATTAAAACTTTACTGCTTAAGGTTTGTTACATGTCCAGGAAAATGAGTAAAGTTTCTCAATTTTTTGGCCTTGGGTATAATTTTTCATTGGTAAGGTACACTTGGGGGAGGAGAGTAGCATTTTTCTGAGTAACAGAGAGGTGTTGGCCGTGAGTACTTTGAAGTGTCTTTTCTAAAGAGTAGAATCTCGTGTCAAGGGGGAAGTGTATCACTCAGCAGAGAAAAAAATGCACTTACTGGGAGCTTATTTTTCCCCCTCTGCCTTTCAGAATCTTTGCCAAGAACTAGAAGCAAAGTTTTATGAAGGGACTTTTAATTGGGAAAGTGTCAAGCAGCATGATGCCGCTAGCCTGCTGAAGCTCTTCATCCGGGAGCTGCCCCAGCCACTGCTCAGCGTCGAATATCTCAAAGCCTTTCAGGCTGTCCAAAGTAAGCGCCATCCCTCTTTGAAGCAGTCCTTGTACTGGTGCCATCCAGATTAATTGCTTTAATGATGTTTTGCATTACAAAGAATATAACCAGATATATTTGCCTAGACATATTGACTCAGTGTTGTCAGTGGGTGCTTCAATGCCACACATTGTTTTCTTTTTCCTTTATGAATACACATCACTGAGTAAATAAGTAACAGAGTGTTCTCTTCCGGTACAGATTAACTGTATGCCCTTTAAGCAATACCAGATATTTTCATGCTAAAACCTGAAAACTTCACATTTCTTTTATAATAGAATGAGTCACATAAGATCCCTGAGACATTTTTCTTGCCAAGTGTTAAAAGCAACACTTACTGGAGAAGCTGTGGATTAACAGTTATCATAAAAGCACAAGGAGATGTGGTACAATCTGTGATTGTTTCCTGAAAAATTAACTTTGAAATTGTCATGCCCAAACATGGAACAAATAGCTTGGCTGCCTCATTGGTGGAGGGCAACAAACTTCCTATGTCTTGCTGTTTTGTGGTCTCACAAAATTTGGGCAAGCTCCAAATTAACGCCTTGAATAGTTCTCAATTCCTTTCCAGTGAACACAGAGCTCTTATGAGGCTTACATACTGCTATAATTATCTCTTTTAGTCCTAGAGGTCATCAAAAAAGGAAAAATGCCATCACCATGTTCTAGTGACCATATCTTTAACTTCCAAATTGGGGTACTTTTGAGAGGTAAAGTGGGGCACTATGAATGACTATACTGAGCAACAGTGTCAAGCAGAACTGTTCCCGGCTATTTTTTTTATTGAGTATAATTGAAATACATTATATTAGTTTCAGGTGTACAATGTAATGATTCAATATTTGTACATATTATGAAATGATCACCACAATAACTCTAGTTTACATCTGTCACTATGCATAGAGAAAAAATTTTTTTCTTGTGTTGAGAACTTTTAAGATCTACTTTCTTAGGAATTTTCAAATATGCAATACAATGTTATTAACTATAGTCACCATGCTGTACATTATATCCCCATGACTTATTTATTTTATAACTAGAAGTTTGTAACTTTTGACCCCCTTCACCCATTTCACCCATTCCCTCCCTCCTCCCGCCCCTCCCAGCAACCACCAGTCTGTTCTCCGTATCTGTGAGCCGGAGTGGTTTTTTTTTTTAGATTTCACATATAGGTGAGATCATACAGTATTTGTCTTTCTCTGTCTGACTTATTTCACTTAGCTTAATGCCCTCAAGGTCCATCCGTGTTTTCACAAATGGCAAGATTTTGTTCTTTTTTATGGCTGAAAAATATTCCATTGTGTTCCAGGCTCTTCTTAAAGCGTGTAATATTGAGATAATTCCCATGGGTCATCTCGTATCAAATATTTCTTCAGAATTTTGGGGGGAGACATGACTGAAATATTCTTCTGTTTAAACATTTTTTTAATGGTTAAGTTGTGTTATTTTGCATACATTCCTTAGATATGGATTAAAGGACCAGATTTATCCCAGAAAAACAAATGCCAGAATGACTCCAAATATTTATGAGTGTTACTTAAATAGGGTAACGGCTACTGAAAACGATGAGTGTCAATGATAATAATGTACCTCATCTACTCTTTCCTTGCTTGTGGGTTTTCTAATTCATTCCACAAGCGTTTCTTGAACACCTGTTGGGTTCCAGGCTCTGTCTGACATATTCCTGTGGGAATTGGTAGATTCTTACCACGTAATTTGCTCCCTCTCTATGAAAGAAACAAACTTCACTGTTACAAAGGCACCCCGACACCATGTCGTGGGAAGGCCAGTCTTCTGTGTCTTTTCATTGGGGAATAATTATCACACAGAAGTTAAAATGATTTCCAAAGCACTGTTGTGTGTCTGCAAACATAAGGCCGCCCGTCATATGATCACAGTTGGAAGTGAGCATCCTGAGAGCGAGTGAGCTCTACGGCGGCAGCTGCTTCTGATCCTCCCCTAGCACGCTCCAGCAAGGCTTGCTGCTCAGCCGTTGTCTTACATTTCACGGCGATGTTTATGCCAAATAACTTTTTGCTCACAAAACGAAAAAAGAGAGTAAAGAAAAGTGTTCAGTAAGGAAAAGAGTTCAGATTTATTTAATCTGTCTGCAGATCTTCCAACCAAGAAGCAACAGCTACAGGCCTTGAACCTTCTTGTCATCCTCCTGCCCGACGCCAACAGAGACACGCTGAAGGTCAGCTGGATTCACTTACCAAAATGTCCCTCACAACCGAGCAGAGTGATTTTTCAGTATTTGTGGTAAAACAATATGATATGATGGTAGAAACGTTAGGAGTAGTCTATAAAGAAAAGACCTATTTTTGAGGACAGATGGTGAAAGTCTTTAACTCTTTATTAATTTATTTATCCAGTTAGTCATGTTAATAATATTATTACATGTTTGGCTTTTTACTTTTTACTGTAACATTTCTTCTACCCAAACAGATGATTGAGGTTCATTTGTTAATGGAAACCTGGGTGCTTTTTGTTTTTTTCTTCTTATTTTTTTTGTAATTTCCAAATTTTATTTAATGAGCGTGTATTAGTGAGATGAAAATGAATGTTTAAAAAGAAAATCCTAAGGCTCATCGTTATAACCCACTGTTGCCTAAAGGTGTTACATTTGTTTATAGTTCTAAGCAGCAGAGTTTGAAGTACGTCATGATGATGACTTCGAAATGTTTCATTAGCCAAAAGATAAACCAATTCAAACAAATTCTAATTGTTTCTCTAAGGATTTACCCTGAGCTTCTGATTTGTATCATCATTTCAAAGTGATTTGGTCTAATATTCATATGATTTATTATAAATGTCTGAGGTTTTTATAATAATCAGTGGATTGTTCCACATTGATTTATTTTTCTTAAGGGCAAAAGTTTATAGAGTAATTGTAAAAGGTTTAATTATAAACTTTTATAAAAGAAAAAAAAATTATTTTTATGTAATTTAGAAAGAGTATTTACCTTAAGTTTTGCCTTTGCCTTAAAAAAATTTTTTTTATACTTGTAAGGGTGGGGGCTGTTACCCTTAACCCCCACGTTTCTATTTAAAATGAAATATCATGTCAAGAAATTTGATGTCAAGAAAACAACTACCACTTGGTAAATCTTGGGAATTTTTCTTGCGCCTCATTAAGACTCTGTGAACTGAACCTAGGTGAGTGATGGTTCTCACGCTCATGGAATGAATGTTAATACTTGACTTTTCTGTATGAAGCAGCTTATGAGGATTACTGGAGTCAAAACACTACATTGCTACAGGAGAACTTCCAGAGAGTTATTCCCTTGACTAAGTCAGAAAAAAATCTTTTGCTCCACTGACTGTTTAATGAATAACTGAGAAGGCAGCATTAGGTTTCCTTTTGTTTTGGAGACAGAGGCCAACTCCAGAAAGGGTTACTTTCAAACATTGAGTGACCAGGGCTGCTGTGTAAGGGGGTATAGATCGTGGCTGAAACAGGGACATCCGGCCCAGGACAAGGTGGGAATGTATTTCCAGTCTGTTCTCTGCTTGTCAGCCATGCCCTTGACCCAGCACCTCAACTACCCAGAAAGGGGAAGGAGCATCTTTGTCTTATTCACATAAAGATGGCTGTCTGTGTGATGACCCTGTGAATGACTGCTATAAGGTGGGAACTGAAAGACATGCGATTTACTGACAATACACTGCATTCAGATGAGTCCAAATACTTGTTGGGGGAAGTACTTACTCCGGTATGGTTACTTTCGGGTGAGGCTGGTCTCAAACTCCTTTTTTGGACTTTGCCTTCAAAGTCCCAGGCACTTTCTTTAAAAAATTCTGTATTAAAAATAAATATTTTTTAGTTTTGACTAGTTTTAATTTTTACACATGAGGTTACTGGGAGCACAACTTTATAAATAAGGTGGGAAATACTTTTGGGGGTAAAAAATTGGAAAATGCAAACAAGTAATTTTACTAATTTACTTAAGCTTTTTGAGCTTAATTGGCCAGCTTTACTGAAGGTTTCAAACAAGAATTCTAATAATAGAAACATTGAAACAAGTAGACCATGTGTACAAGAGAATAAACCATTATAAACCATTTAAATGTAGTTCTGTAAAAGAGAAGGGAAACTCCAGCACAAGGTAGTTTCAGGAAGCTTAACCCAAACTTCCCCAATTTTTCCAGTTCTGGTGCCACACTTTCAGTTGTCATTTGGAGGTAGAGGACTGTGTCTGTGACCGTGTAGACTATTTGTACAGCACATCTAATGGTTAGGAGGTACTGTGTTAAACACCACGTCCTGGATTAAACCTGAAGCTGCAAGTGTCTTTGGGCAAGCCGCTTGACCAGGATTTTCTTACCTTTGATTATTGGGCCGATGGTCATACCTACTTTGACTTGGAGGAATAATGAAGACTGATATTAAGATATCAGCTGGGGATTCGTGCTAATATAATCATTGGCATTTGTTTATCCTTTCTGTAATTTTAGGAAGTTCGTTATGTACATTGTCTCGCTGAAACCTAGCAGGCTAAGAGATTAGTATTCTTACTTTATGAATGAGAAGACTTTAAAGAGCAGAGATGTTAAAAGGTTTACCCCAAGATCACACATAGCTAATAACTGACTGTGCTGGGACTCAAACTGGATTTTCAGAGAGTGGATCCAGTGATACTCATATGATACCAGAATGGTGATAGATACTTTTTTTTTTTCCCCAAAGATTGGCACCTGGGCTAACCACTGTTGCCAATCTTTTTTTTTTTTTTCCTGCTTCATCTCCCCAACCCCCACCCCATACACAGTTGTATATCATTAGTTGCACATTCTTCTAGTTGTGGGATGTGGGGCGCCACCTCAAAGTGGCCTGACGAGCGGTGCCATGTCCACGCGCAGGATCCAAACCCCTGGCCGCCGCATCGGAGTGCGCGAATTTAACCACTCAGCCAAGGAGCCGGCCCCTAGATACTTTTTTAAGAGGACGGTTCTTACAATTCACATGAAGAGAAAATATATCTGGAGATGAAGTTCTTTCAGCAAAGGCTAGGCTAACCTTTTGTTAATCTCATATCTACGCTCACACATTCTAATATTCTGCTAGTAATATTTTGAATAATCTTACTGCATATGCACACCACAATTAAAGTGGCTTATTACCTAATCTCTATAATTTATGCTCATAAAGGAAGAGATGCACTGGTCCCTGAATAATTATTCTGGTCTCTGGAACAAAATTAAATATTTTTTCCAAACCTCACCAATTAATCTTTTGTCTTCATTTGAGAAGATACTGTTTCTGTATAACCTTATGCTTGGATTACAATTTAACTTTCTGAGTACTGTATCAGAAATTAGATACATAAATTTCATTGATAGATATTAAGGCTATGCCTTTAGTTTGTTTCAAATTTTTGAGGTCTATATAGCAGCTAAGCTTGATTTAAGATCAACCTGTTAGCACTTACAGGAATTTTTTTTTTATCTGAAATTCTATGAGAGATGAATCCAGTGTTTTTGGGTTTTTTTTCCCCCCATTTTGGTATAGTTTACTTGACCTTTTTCAGGTAGAGATTTTAGGCTAAACATGAAAACATGACTCTTAGTAGTTAAGAGTTCAGAAACAAAACCCAGAGAGACCTGTAATTAAATTCCTTCTCCACCATTTGCCTGCTATATGACCTCTGGTAAATTACTTACGTTCTCTTAGACATTGTTTCCTCATCTGTAAAATTGGGATAATTACAGCATCTCTCTAGCTCCAATAAGGAGTAAGTGAGATGATCTCTATGATGTACTTAAAGCTATGCCTCCCCCATGGAGAACATGGAATAGCTGTGCAGTTATTGTTATTATTGTTCTAGACCAAAATTACTTTACGAAAGAAGGCAGAAGAAGAACTTAGAGCCTTAAGCCCTGCCAGGGGAGGGTGATCTAAGCTGCTGTGGCTTTTGTGGAACATAAGCACAGAGGACACTCACCTGCTGGCAATAGAGGTGGGAAGTGGGCGATGTCAAACTGAGCATAATTTAGCCTTTTTTGGTGAAAAGGCCCTTTTCTTTCTTTGATTCATTTGTACATCCTTCATTCATTTTTTAAAAATTCTCTTCTCTTTGGTCTTTCTTCATTCTCCCTGCCTCCCCATCACAATCTCCATTCTTTTTAGATTTCTTCTCAGCCAGCTGTTGAGTGCCTTAAAGCAATAGCCTGAGGTTGAATGAGCTTTTTTAAGAGCACCTTTTTTTTTTTAATTCCTTGAGATAAAAGTACAGCACTTCCTGAAGCAAGTGAATATCTTATGATATTGTAAACTGCTTTTCTGGGCTCCAAGTCTCCAGTAGGCTAGAGGGCTGACACTTCTCCATTCCTCTCCCCACCGCCCAGCTCATATGTGGGTCCTCTAGGCCTTCTTTCCCATCCGGTGCCATAGTCCTTAGTAAAACCAGGAACCACCTCAGGGTGTGTGAACTAAATGGAGAAGCCTTAATGACAACGCCTGTTGGATGTGGCTAGCTGACTGACGTTATGTACAACTTATTTTTTTAACTAAAGAAAAATCCCACATGTTACAGTGCTTTAATCTATCTTCGTGTACAACACAAATCTCAGAGTCTTTTCTGTTTCAGGCCTTGCTTGAATTTCTCCAAAGAGTCATAGACAGTAAAGAGAAAAATAAGATGACAGCCATGAATGTAGCAATGGTCATGGCCCCGAACCTCTTCATGTGTCACACATTGGGTTTGAAGTCCAGCGAACAGCAAGAATTTGTAATGGCAGCTGGGACAGCTAATATCATGCACTTATTGATTAAGTATCAAAAACTTCTATGGACAGTAAGTATACGTTTTTAAGCTCTGTTAATGAGTGATGATATCTAGAGTCTGAAGTCTTTTTGTTGTTATACTCTCTATAAAAAAGTAACTGATTGGGGTGATTTCAAATTAATTTAAAAAAATTAATGTCCGTTGATTAAATCTTAAGTTTTAAAATAACATTATTTCATGGTTTCCATTTGATAACGTCTAAAATTTTTTTTGCTAATGTAATTTCTGAGGCTCAGTTTTTCCTGGATCATTGCTAGATACCTGTCAGCTCTTATTTATTGGCGAGTTTCTCTTTTGACAAGAGAGGCTGGCTGGTTATTAACTATAGGTTAGCTAGAGGCTAGGTTGTAGATAGGTGGCTGCTAAAGGGACCATTGCCAATAATGCCAGTCCCTCAGGCAGTTTCCACTCTTGGCATATGAGACATAGAAGACAGCCACTATGTCCTTGAACTTCACCAAACCTCTTTTCGAACCTTATACAATGGGTGGTAAATTGCATCATGTGGATGCTCTGTACACAAGGTGAATGAGTAATACGATGCATTTTTTTCCCCAAATTTAATGAATGGTGCATGTAAAATGGCATAATCTTATCAAATAGAGAAAACCTTTACTTCTCCCCAAATTTAAGAAATAAAAAATTATTTCCATAGTGTAAAATGGTGCCACTTCTTTTTCTTCCCCAAACTTAATTTCATTTTTCCATAGATTCCTAAGTTTATTGTCAACCAAGTGAGGAAGCAAAACACCGAAAATCATAAAAAAGATAAAAAAGCCATGAAGAAATTGCTGAAGAAAATGGCTTATGACCGAGAAAAATATGAAAAGCAAGATAAGACTGCAAACGATGTAAGAAAAACTTGAAGATACATATTTAATACAGATTTCAGTATTGTTTTTAAGATTACACATACAACAGAGTTTGATATGTTTTTGTAGTGTGACTTTCTACATTCTTGCTGGGTCCTGGTACTACTTATCAATTAAAGGCATCAACAATGGTAACTATACTCCTGCTACTCTGAGGATCAGTACTGACAGTTGCTCAGGTGTTGGTGACTCAGCATGTGAGCTGTTAGTGGGGAACAAAGGAAGATAACAGGACCAGAATGTCTCAGTACACACCCAGCCCCACCGCACACACCCACGCCCACACCCTCACAGACAAAGGACTCCATGCAGACTCCAGTTGCCCACTGAATGTGTAATGTCTAGTGAGTCAAGAGTCCTCTGCGTGAACCACTGATCTTTTTTCTTCAATTTTCCCATCTGCAAAATGGGGAAAAATAACTAACCCAGACAAATAGGTCAATGTTCGTATTATACATAGGATCCTTCCTGGGCTTGAGTAAATACTTAAACGTTCTTAACTGGATCATAAGAATTTGGAGAGAGTTACACTGGAACAAAGAAAATTTAAATGCCTCAAAAAAGAAATACATAAATATCAGTATTTACAAACTGCTTTAAGAATATATTGAGAACTGGCTTTAAAATGATGAAATATACATGAAAACACATTATGAAGTGAGTTCATGATCTAGCTTACGATCATGAAACGAAAGGGTTTCTATTGTTCTATTTACCGTGGAGACACCCCCACCACCATGGAAGTTATTCAGTTACATGCTGACATCTTGTGGAATAATGTGGAAATGCAATTACCTGCCTTTGTCTGATTTTTCTGCTTTGGCCTACTTAGGGATCCAATAATTGTAAAAAAAAAAAATTCTCCTATACTTATTTATAGCTCTTGCTGTTACAAAATAACATTTTCTTGGCATTAAACATTTTTCATCAATTTTTAAGTATCTTTAAAAACAAAATTTAATAAAAGGAAAATGTAAATAATGTTTATATTTTTTGAGACAGGTCTTCATATTATCATAGATTAGAAAGGATTTTTGAGATACATTTTTGTTTAATTTAGAATGTTCCATTTCCTCTAAAAACCATTATAAATATGTGAGTATCTTCTTGTTTTGTAGGCCTGCTTATTCATATTAACCTAGGCAATTTATAGAGTTTCTGTAAGGCGATTATAATGTGATCCTCCCAGTATGTACCTAAGGAAACCAAATTTGTGCTATACCTCTTTAATAATAAATCCCCAGGCAAAAATTAAAAAGTTACTTTTTTGGAGATGAAACATTTAAATAATTTTGTCATGGACAGAAAAACAGCATTAACTTGGGTTTCTTTAGCTTGTCCTTTGGGTCAATTAGATGAGAGCTGGTCCCAGATGATCTCTGTACTCTTTAGAAGGTGTATTGCCATTTTAAGCCTTGAGATTTAAACCCAGATTTAAATCTCAGTTTTATCATGTTAGTGGTCACTTAATCTCTCTGAGTTTTGGTTTTCTCTTCTGAGAAATTCAGTGATTCTTTTGACAAAATGCTGCTAAGTGCCTCCTTGGTGCCAAGCCCTGAGTCCCTGTAAGGTGTTCAAAGGGAGGTGGGGCTGAGTGCTCACCCTCAGGGAGCTAAGAGAGGGACGGGAAGGGTTGAGCTCAGAGGGGAGAAGTGTGTGATGGAATCCTGACCATGGTGCCCTGCGCTACAAAACAGGAAGTGAGCATGAGAGCGGCTTCACTGGGGAGGAGAGCTGAGATATGAAACACATGTGAGTGTCATTCAGGCAGCAAACTGGAGAGGGAGGTCTTGCAAGCAGAGGAAGCTTCCTGGCAGGGCGGTAGCCCGTCGGTGACATTGGCCCATAGTGCAGGTTCATTGAGCCTGTTACTTTTGCTGAAAAATTATAGTCAATTGCCAGAATTTTTTTCCAGTTACTATCATTTTATTAGGGAGAACAAATATACACAGAAAACACAGAACAACAAAGTACAAGATAATGTCAAATACTATAGATACGTGGTGAGTCACTAACTAATCAGGTGAAACACTCACTAATCAGGTGTTTCTACACAGACTTCCATCAGTTGCCAGAATTTTAAAACTAAAAGGTTTAACATGAGGGGCCAGCCCGGTGGCATAGCGGTTAAGTTTGTGCACTCCACTTCAGTGGCCTTGGGGTTTGCAGGTTCAGATCCTGAGCGTGGACCTAGCACTGCTTGCCAAGCCACACTGTGGCAGCATCCCACATAAAATAGAGGAAGATTGGCACAGATGTTAGCTCAGTGACAATCTTCCTCACCAAAAAAAAAAGAAGATCAGAAATAAAACATTTATTTATTTAAAAAATAGAAATTTTTCATGAAGGTCTGGACTTCTATCTTAACTGGACAAGTTGAACATACGGACATCCCCCTGTCCCCGTGCCATAGGGGACCTGCTTTCCTGTGTAACAATTGCCTGGATCTGAGTAGCAGCTGTTTCCTTTGAATGAAACGAGGACCATCTACTTTGTGATAAGCCCCCTCCCGCCCCCATTTCTGTCTTGTTGGTTCCTGTTTCTTGACTCTCCCTCTAAATCATTTGAATGTGTAGCATGAAACTATGGAGCATGAAAGCACCTGGGGTGTTTGATTCATTTGTGAAACAACTATTTGATGTGTGCCTATTATGTCCAGGCACTGTTCTAGGCTCTTGAAATACATTATTGAATAAAACAGATAAAGATTGCTGCTCTATAAATAAAAATAAATATAATAAGTAAATTACATAGTATGTTAGTATGTGGTAAGTACTCTAAAAAGAATAACATTGGTAGAACAGAAAAAGGGGAATTGGGAGGGGAGCCTCTTGCAATGTTAAGTTGGGTGGTCTGGATGTTATTCATTTGAGTGAAGATGTGAAGGAGGGCAGGTTGCTGAGCTGGGTGTCTATCTCAGGAAGCACATTCCAGGCAGAAGGAATAGTGGGTATAAAAGCCTTAAGTCAGGCTTGCTTGGTATATTTGAGGACTAGCAAAGTGATCGTGACTGGAGTGGAGCCAGCAAGGGGGACAGTGGTATGAGATGAGATCAGAGGGACAATGGGACCAGATTACCTAGGGCCTTGTGGGCGATCGTTAGGAATTTGGATTCACCGTGGGTGAAATGGGGCCATTGCAGGGTTTTGAGCAAAGACTTGAAAATGTGTACTATGTTTTAAAACAGTCCCTTGTGCTGTTGTGTTGAGAATAGACTCGAGGAGACCCTTTAGGAATTTCACGTTGTGATCCACATGAGGGACCAGAGTGTTAGCACTGCCGGGGGCGAAGTGGTTGGATTCTGGATATTTTTCGAAATTAGAACCATTGGGATTTCTTGGCATTGAAATGATATGAGCTGTAAGAGAAAGAAAGAAGTCAAGAATACCTTGAAATTTTTTGGCTTGAGAAGCTGGAAGGATGGAATTGACACTTAAATAGGGAAGTTCACAATTTCAGTTTGTGGCCTGTTGAGTGTGAGATATGTATTTGATATTTAAGTGGGGATGGTTGAGGGTGTTTGGAGGGAAAATTCAGGCATCCTGGCTAGTGAGGTGCAGGGAGGGGCAGGGCCAGAGGAAGGCTGGAGTGGGGCTCAAGGAAGAGCTGGGCTTCTGTTCTGTATATGACAAGAAACACTGAAAGTCGTGACCCCTGCAGGTATGTGATTATATTTGCATTTTAGAATAGTTACTATGATGGCAGGTGAAGGAAAGCTTGGAGGAGTGAAAGATAGGAGATTAGGCAGAAGATGCTGGCTCATTCCAGCCTTGATGGGAGTATATAAATTGGTAGAATCCTTCTGGAGAACAGTTGGCATGGGGCAAAGTCCTGAAAACCATGTTCCTCATTGGATTCAGAAATTCCTTCAAAGGGAAAAATAATAAGATGAGCGTGCAAATAGTTATGCTTGAGTTCATCGCCATTTTCTTTATACTGGCCAAAATTAGAAATAAACCAAAAGGATAGAGGTGATTAGTTAAATGTGTTATGGGATATCTATGTAATGAAATGCTATGGAAATTTATGAGACATCAGAAGATATTCACAATATCTTGAAGAAAGAAGTTGCAAATCAGTGAATAGTATATTGCTATATTTGTAATGAGTAATAATTATCATTATTTTGAACACTTACCAGAGGTAAGACATGATTCTAAACATTTTGCAAACATCGTCTTGTTTCATATTCATAGTGGTTTAGTTGGAGTATATTATTGTCTCATCTTTTACGGATCAGGAAAGTGGAAATCAGCAATCTTAAATAACTTACTTAAGGTTATCTAGCTAGGACGTGGTAGAGCTGGAATTTGAAACCAAATCTGTATGGCTTTAAATCT
Organism: Equus quagga; assembly: GCF_021613505.1. Taxonomy (NCBI): domain Eukaryota; kingdom Metazoa; phylum Chordata; class Mammalia; order Perissodactyla; family Equidae; genus Equus; species Equus quagga. Next base: position 7,678,624 of record NC_060277.1, read on the forward strand.
GGGACTATTTACCATTATTTTCTATTTCCTTATAGATTACAGAAAAACTCTGAGAAGGATGTATACCCAAATTCTGGGTTTATTTATTAATAGAGTGAACATGTTTTACTGCCATTATAACATATGTTTAATATATAGTTTTTAGCACAGTCTTGGGCCAAGCCAAGGCCTAGCAATGGGGATGGAAAGAAGTGTTGAATGTGAGCCAGTAGGACCCGCAAGATGTGGAAACTGGACGTGAGGCACGTGGAAGAGGGAGGAACCTAGAATGACTCATTGATTTTACCTTGGGTGACTTTATCATCAAGATAGAGCATCAAGCAAAAGGAGCAGACTTTTGATGAGTCAGTTTTTGACATTTGGGGTCGACATGCCTCCATGAATGTTAACTACATGGGGCTGAAGCTCAAGGAGTGGCCAGACTGGAGGTGTGCATTTGTGATGAGCATAGAGATTGTAGTTTGCCATAGAGTGGTTCCTATTACACAAAGGGGATGTATGGGGTAAGAAAATTAAATGGCAAAGAAATCCTTGGGGGACACCAATATTTAAGTAGTGGGCCTTGGAAAACCAGCTGGTAAAAGAGGCCAAGAAATAATAGGAAGTGAGAGAAAGTTGAAGATTGTAGTATCTTGGAAGCCTGGGGAGGAGGAGTCACGTAAGTTGAAGAGCTTGGGTAGTAGTGCCAAATGCTCAGGGGGTTGAGTTAGGTTAACATTGGATAGAGGTCGACTATATTTTGCATTTGAAAGGTCAGTCGTGACTGTCTTCAAAACCATTGTCAAGTGACTGTTGGTAGAAGAAGCCAAATTGCCAGAGATTGAAAAATGAAAGACGAGAGATTGTAGATCATGAAAATTCATCAAGGTAATATTTTTTAAAGCACTCTGCATGCTATTAATGCTAACTATATATAATCAGGCATTCATGGTATTAAGACATGCTTGACTAGGTAAATTAATAGCATGAACCAGGTTGTAAGGGACACACTCAATCTACTTAATAAGACAAATATTTTTAATGACTACAGCATATGAATTGTTTGGTACAAATGTGAATTTCTTAATGCTAATAAAACTTATCTGTTAATGACAGCAGGAGGAAACACTTGGTGAAAAATAACACAATTCTACACTATTAAAAATAACCATTTTCTGATAGCCTTCAATTTACAGTTGTGATTGATAGTGTACACACGCACACGCGCATACACAAACACATCCATGCACTCTTGTATACACATGACCACATCACACACCAGAAGTCGTGCAGCTCGAGGATATAGTCCTAGCTCTGCCATCAATGAGACATTAATGACAAGTCATTTTATCTCTCTGGACCTCAGTTTCTTCTATAAAATGAGAGGGTAAGACCAGATTAATAGTGTTCAACCAGAGGTATGCAATAGGAACATCTGTAGTATTACTTAAAAGAACAACAACAACAACAAAATATAACTGAGACACTCCCTGGACCCTCTGGGTCAGAATGTCCCAGAGCAGGACCTGGGCATGTGTACTATATAAAAACAGTAAGGTTGATTTTCCCCCATTTGGTAACATGCATGTGTATGTACATATATTTAATTTTATTATGGGATTTTCTAATGTACACAAAAATAGAATTGTATATAAACCCCCATAAACTCATCACCAACGATCAAGCAGATTTTTCTGATCTTATTCCGTCTTGTCTCCCACACTGTTTTTCCTTTTAGTATTTTTAAGGAAATCGGGCATCCTATCATTTCAGCCATAATACCTCAGTTTGCATCTCTGCCTAATAAGGATCTAGGGTAGCTTTGAAGAGCATCTGGTTATGAATTGCTGAGCCATGCCAGTTTCAAGGTCCATTGTGGACTTAGATATGTGCATGATTTTTCTTCTGTCATTCAAGCCCACCTCTCAAAGTAAAGGGAAGCTGTATGTTTACGAGAGAGTGTGGGCACAGAGCGAGGCTGTGAGATTCTGTGAAATAAGCCGGGCTGCTCACCACGTCTGCCCTCTTTGGTAGAGGGAATGAAAGCTGTCTCCCAAATGGTTAACTTCAGAGTTTACTCAGGATGACCCAGTCTCACACTCTGAGTTTACAGTTGAAGAACTAAAGTTTTAGAGAGCTTATGTGACTTGCTTAAGTTCCAGAATGATCTAGTAATATTTTAAGGTTTAGGGCTTTGGATATGGAAAAGAAATCTGTTGCTGCCACCTTCTGTCATCTTCTCCAGAAGAATCCTGGAGTTGGCAGCAGTGCAGGGTAGACTCTGAGTCATTCGTGGCTGGGGTTGCCTGTCTGTAGTCACCACTCTGTTTCAAATGCCATCTCTGGTTTCATTTAACAGCTCTGATGCAGAGCATCTTCGCAGGTGTTGTTTCAAGCATCTGCTTTAGGTCTGAAAACAGTGTCTGGATCTACTTGGGGACCCAGGTGGAAAATCAGATTACAGTATCAAGCATAAATTCTTGTTTCTTTTTAAGACATTCTCTGATTTCTTTTTATAGTGCAAAAAAAATCCCTATTAAAAGAGGAAAATATTAGAACTTATTTCATTGTAAGTTAAGTGCTTATTAACTATGAAGTTATTTCAGGCCCTTCTTTAAAATTCTCTAAATCTGTGTGTTGGGTAAACCTTTGAACATTTGGGTAACTGAGGCCCGATTGTAATCAGAACGTAGACGGTTCCAGATCGATCATAGAGAATGCCTTCTATATGCCCACCTCGAATCAGACTAAGGTGATAAATATGCCATTTTAGTTTAAGATACCTTGCTAAAATGTCCTTGTTTAATTTTCTAAAATATGTGTTATATCCAGCCTTTTTTTGAGAAAGGTGTATTTCCAGTTTGCCCTTTTGAAGATAAAAGGTTTTTCTATAGCATTAGAAATGTCAGCTTTACATTTAAATTAGCTTTTAGTGAAAAAAAGAGATGGAATTAATGTCTCTTCTAAAGGTCTGACATTAAATTTCTAATCTCTAGAGTGCAAAAATAGGAACAATGTAGTGTTTATCTCTACACCTGATGAAAATATCAGTTTACTTAACGAAATAATAAGAAATAAAATTACATTTTAAAAAGTAGACGTTGTCACTATGTAAAACACATGAGGACCATATGAGATCATTTTCTCTATTATGACAGTGTTTGCATGCTTAAGAAATTAACTAACATTTTCTAAGTTGTAAAATCCTTTGTGACTAAATTTTATTAGTGTGAGTCAAATACTGTTCTTCTCCAGTCTTGCTGCACAACACGTAACTTCAGCTCACAAGCACACCAAAGTGAGAGAGAGACAGCGTCACAGCTAAGACAAAAAAACATGAAATAGGAAGGGTACAAAGATTATATTGTTCACAGATTCAGTTATTATTATGACTCAAGAACAGACCGTTTGTCTTAATGATCAGGTGTGTTGTGCCCACTCACAGCTCAGCAGCTCGGTGTATCTACTAATGGTCTTGGTATTTGATACAGCATGATTCTGGAACTTAATAGTAATTGTCATACACCATTTAAATGAGAGCTTTGGCATCATTTATTGTTTATCATCTTTAGTAAATATCATTTGTCCACCCTTGTTAATATATTGAGGAGAAACTTTCCAGACAACTTTTTAACTCTTCATCTTTAACTGTTACATCTACCAGTTAAACTCATTTCTTCTCCAACAGTCAAGAGCATGGTAGATGCAGACTGAGTCAGACTCTGTCTTCATATTGTGAGAATTTGGGATGGGATGTGTTACCACAGAAATAGACACTCTGAGAATTGCTCCTATCACACACACACACCCTCCTGGCTAGAACACAGGTTTCTTAGTTGTCAGAGAATGTGGCCGGTCAACCTAGGAAGGTGCTTTGTGCCATAGTTGGCCTAATGAAAAGCTTTTTAGAGGCATTGATCTTGCAGTTCTACGTGAAATGAGTCAAAATTGTGCAATTAGTAGTTTGGGAAGGGTTAAAGCTGATCCAGGGGCCGGCCCAGTGGCATAGCAGTTAAGTGTGCATGTTCCTCTTCGGTGGCCTGGGGTTCGCTGGTTCCAGTCCCGGGTGCCAACAGGGCACCACTTGGCACGCCATGCTGTGGCAGGAGTCCCATGTATAAAGTAGAGGAAGATATGCACGGATGTTAGCTCAGGGCCAGTCTTCCTCAGCAAAAAGAGGAGGATTGGCAGCAGTTAGCTCAGGGCTAATCTTCCTCCAAAAAAGAAAAAAAAAAAAGCTGATCTAGAGCTGGCCTAGCTTCACTCCTACTCACTGAGGGGAAGGGTGTGGGAAGTTTCACAGCTGTCAGGAACCTGAATCCACGCCACTCCCCATCTGCTCACAAAAGCCGTAGTAGGGCAATTACCTGACACGTTGAATGTACATGGGAACTCTCAAGTGCCCACAGCAGCTGGACCTTGGGCCTCTTCCCTCCGAACTCGAATTATCAGAGAGACTCTGGATTCCTGTGTCAGACGTGGTGCCCTTGGGTGCAGCCTGACATCACACTGACCTCAGTGCTGTGTTTATAAGGAAGCACATCCATACTCTCCGAAGTCCATCCCTGAACTCACTTAGAAAGTGTAGGCCATGGTCATGTTATTAGAGGCCTTCAAGCTGTTCATGAGATGCCTTGAGGGAAAAGAGGTAACATCCTCAAGCAGGTGCACGCTGCTGTTGGTATCTCGATGCAGGAGTAAGTGCCTGAATTATCCCTTGTAGCATCTTCAGTTCCTTTCTTCCACCCTCCTTCCCTTCCTGTCTTTTCTCAGTGGTAGAGGGAGTACCATGTGGTAGATGGAGGCAACTTAACTGGTTTCTTTTAGACAGTGTACCTAAGACTATTTTTTTGCTATTGAGGAAATACACATTGGCATATTTTATTTTATTCTAGAGAAATTTTACTATTATTAACATGCCATTTTTAGTGAGAAATACTTTTGGGTGATTCATTTTATCAGTAAACACTGATGGATGGCTATAGATGTGACTCAGACACGTAGAATACAGGTGTCGTATGTTAGGATCCCCATCATAAAAGGGATTCAGTGGAAATGTCAGTGGAAGGAGGATGTTCCTTTTGACCCTGTGGATCATGGAAGGTTCCATAGAGTCTGAAGTATTTGAGCTTGGCCTTGAAATGGATAACAGGGGAAATTGCACAAGGGGAGCAGAACATACATAAAGATAGGAAAGGATGGGTGTTTGTAGCAAACTTTGACCGGCCTTTTTTATCCAACAATAGAATGTCCCACAAGGAATAGTGGGGGAAAAGGCAGGGGGCAGAGTAAGGTTGCCGCATCCCTGAACTCTCTATGGCAATATATCATTTTTCTGGGTCATTTTGCTTTTGTAAGTCATTTATTATGGACGTTTTGTGTATAAAAATCATATCATCTTACTTTGCTTCGAATGTTGGCATAGATTTGCCTGCCTTTTTGATATTCTAGGGTTGAATAAGACGTAATTATGAACAATTTTTTTCAGTGTTACTTTCACTAAAGAAAACCTGTATGTAGGGATATTTGGCCCTATGACTCGAGCATAATTTCCTATCTTTTAAATCAGCTTAAAGTAGATGGTTATCTGCAAACCCTGATTTACCATTCAGGGCCCTCCATAATATAACTTATTTATATATATATAGTTATATATTAATATTATATTATATAATATATAGTTATATAATAATAATAATAATAATCATAGGCCAATAGAATCCAAAATACCAATAGTAGTTTCCCTAACCAAGTAGACACAGACTTAGTTCTTCAACTGTTGCTGTAACAGTTTTCACTCCAACATTTGAGTTGTCAGGGCCAGCTTATTCTTTTCCACCTCTTATGAGGAAATAGATAGTTGAGGCCAGGCGAGCAGGCAGAATGGCCACAGCAGGATGGCTGTAAGCTAGAGATGAAACCCAACGTAGATGTGCACGTGGCGTGATCCCTGAATTATGAGCTACACCATTGATTTAATAACTGCTTTGAAAGGAAAAAGGTACCAACCATGTGAAATGCCCCATCTGTTGTAAGAAGCCGCTCATTTTCCAAAATGTTACAAATGACAATAAAATCTGTCACAGAATTGAGGAAAAAGGTAAGTTAGACTTGTATCCTAGAGGCAAAGTGGAGGTCAGAGACTAGACTAAGGAATCAGGCCAAACTGCATGCCCCCAAAATTGGAAGTCAACGAAGGAAGCCAACGGTCCAGGCTGGATAGGAGAGATGGAGAGAGAGTTGAGGCATCTGGGACCAGGCTGGGAGTGGGACCCCCTTTGGGGATCACGTTGAACACAATCTCCCCAGGAAGAGAAGTCAGACAAGGATGCTAGGAAGGCGGTCCCTCGCCCAGCAGGATGGTGAATGGACAGCCAGAAAGCTTTGCCTGCGTGGGAAGGAGTGTGCCCTGCAGCTCTTCCCTGAGTGGTCAGGTCGGGGGGAGCAGGGTTTCTGAGGTTGGTGTCAGGCCCGCTGCAGTGTCTCCACAGGTGAAACAGATGGTTGCAGCCCTTCCAAGGAGGTCTTACCCAATCCCGTGCTCCCCTGTCCGGTCTTAGGCAGTATCCCTTCTTTTCTTTGTTATTCCCACTCTACATCTCAGATGTTACTGAGAAGCAATTTTAAATCTGTTGGGGGCACCTACATTTTTATGCAGCCTGATTCTAAAGCTGTGTTGTTTTGTTGAACTTTGAAAGAAATCACATTAATTCCACCTGTGGTATATCTGCTTTATGTTTAAAAAAAAAGCAATTTAAGATCATGTACATAAAAATGATATTGTGAGCACAAAGATAACATTGTGCACAGTAAAGGACTTGTGTCTGACTTGTCTGCAGGGTAAGTAGACCTTGCACAATGCCTGGTACTCAGTAGATGCTTAGTAAATTTTAGTTGAATTAAACAGGTTATTAGTGTCTAAAACATTATTTTTAAGCATAATTTGTGCATGCTGCTTGTTCTAAGTTCTGTGTATATGGTTATAAATAATAAATTAGTATTTATTTTAGCAGAACCATTAGGAATTAATTAAGCCTAATATTTCGAATGCCGTAGCTGATATTTTCATGTTACAATTCTCAAAATCTTTCCTTGCTATTCTCCCAAATACAGAAAATATTCTTAACATCCCTGGGCAAAGGATATACAATTGGTCATCTTAAGTTCAAAGTGTGTGGTCACAGTGTAAGCTCATTAGCCACGTGAGGAGCAGACACACTACAAACGTATTAGAAAAGTGTATTTCATTTTTTTTTTTAATACTCTCAGGGTCAAAATTTTTTTGTGAAATTTTGTGAATGTGCCGGAAGATCTTTAATATGCATACATTGCAATAGCACACAAAGTAACTTCTTTCTGATTCAATTTCATAAATTGCTACATGAAGAAGCACCCTCTAGTAGATAATACTCAGAAATCAGCACTTAATATGGCAGTAATGGTTATTGCTGTCATTCTTTACATCTTTAAAAATAATTAAGCATTACTGCACAAGCGTTAGAAAGTTCCCCTATCACCATTAAGAGGATATTTGAGGTTTGATGTAATTTAGCAAATTCCATTATACAGTAGTTAAGGTTTTTATGTGGTGAAGTAAAACGCGTAGTAGTTAAGCACACTTACCATACAATGCATTGCACAGAGTTACATGTTCCAGCTGCTGCCAGCTTTGTTCCAGTGTCATTATTGCTTTGCAGGCTGACGTTCCTCAGGGAGTGATTCGAGTGCAGGCTCCCCATCTTTCGAAAGTTTCCATGGCAATACAGCTAACTGAAGAACTAAAAGCCAGTGATGTACTTGCCAGGTTTCTCAGCCAAGAAAGGTAGAGGCCTGTTTTGTTTGAATTATTCCGGAGTGTAACTCACTTGCATGCTCTCTCTTTCTTTCTCTCCCCTCCTCCATGTTGTTTTAATAACTATGGGTGGTGTAAAGTGCTTAAAAATTTTGTCTTCCCAGCAGAAAAGAAGAGGAAACCTAACAATGAGACTGTCGGAATGAGTCGAGTTCATTCGGTGTGGTCTGTGTTTAAATGGAGCCTGTGTGAAGCAGGAAGTCTGAGCATTCCTGTACTCTGCCTGCAGTGGGCTTGGCACAGGGGACCACTCAATATTCTTTCCAGAATATGCTAATTGGAGCTTAATTACTGTGTGTAGGCTGTTAGGAAAATCACTAATTAGGATACAGTGTGATTAAAATAAACAAAAGATACAACTTTTTCTATGAAATATAATGAATGAAAAGAAAGGCTTAAATTTAGAAACAGAAGGTATAAAGATTGGAGAGGGGAGAGCCAGTCCCTTGAGCTCTGAAGTCTCCAGGATAGAGCACACAGTCCTCGTAGGGGTGACCAAGCCTTCTCTGTGCCGCGGCTGACGGGGCAGGAGGAGTCCTTTGACACCATTGGCGTCCCTCGGATGATATTAGAAGATACATTTTCCAAGACATTTTGCATTATCTTTCCTTGAATTTTAGAGGTTCCAACAAGTGTATTGGGTTTTCAGTTTTTGTCCTTTGAATTCTTATTTTTAGCTAAAATTGTATTTTTAGTGCTTTCCTCCCTCATTTCCACTCATTGAAACAAAGTAATCTAAATTTTGTTTTTAAAAAGACAGAGGCATTGGCATCTTAGCTTATGAATACTCTGTTTTAGTTTCCTGTAGAAGTTAATCTCCTCATTCTAACATTCAAGGACTTCAGTGAAGTTTTCTGTCAAAACCTCTCCAATTTCAATACAGTACCACAAGTGTGTAATATGTCTCTGTTCTCTTTAAGGCCGTCTGCTAGATGTTGGGAGGGGAATAAAAATATATTTTAAAGTATCTTCCCTCAGGGTTTATACAGTGGGAGAAGAGATGAGCCTGGGCAGTTAAAAGATGGTGATGAAATAAAACCCAGCCTTCTGGGTAATCTCTGGGCTTTCAGTAGCCAGCTTGAACTTCCCTCTCAACAGCACTCTGAAGGAAGTGCTAATACTGCTTCTGTTTCACTGATAAGAAAACCGAGACTTTGTGTGGTCACACATTTCATAGATGGTGGAGCTGAATTCTAAATCTGTGATTTCTGTCTTCAAAAGCAGTCCTTTAGCCACTCTCCATACTGGCCAGAGACTCTAGAGACCATCAGGGATCTGGGGCCGTTGGTGTAGTCTGAGAGTGGCTGGGATTTCTCAGGATTAAGTCCCGGGAGCAGTTGGAATTTCTTGGATGTTTTTGCTCCCTAAAGTATCTCTCTACTTCAACGTGAAGTCAGTCCACTTCCTCTCTGCTCCCTGCTGTGACTTAGTAGATACCAACTCTTGCAGTTCTTCCTCCCAGGGACGGCTTCCCATCCTCTCTCAGAGTGTGTACCTGAAGATCTGGCCAGACTTCCGGGCTAGCCACGGTTAATTTACACAGCATCTAATTTCAGGACCCAAGTGCTTGATTTAGTCTGTACTTTTGTTCCTGTGCTTGCTGATAACACAAGATGTGACTATGAAGTTGTGCAGTTTAGTTGTACATTTAGGGTATAGCGTGACAGTACTAGGCATATTCTCATAGAAAGCACCAGCTTTGGGACAGTTGTCATCCGCATATTTGGATTTTCTGCTTGTGGTGCTTTTATTAAATAATCATTTGCCGCCCCCGGAAGCAGGGTCCTTCTTCTGCCTCTTCCCTTCTCCCCATTCTGCTCCGCCTAGAGGGAAGTCTGGTGAACTTCGGTCTCCATTTGCCTCCTTTTCCCCCCAATCCTCAGCCCCTTTCCTTATGCTTGGGGATGCTGGGGGCAAATGATGTGGATCCAAATGCCAGCTTTTCCTGTTTCATCTTAGGCCAGTTTTTATAATCTCTTTAAGTCTCAAGTTCCTCATTTGTAGAAATGGACCATAATAGGATCTACATTATAGTCTTGTGATAATTAGCTGGGAAAGCGACCATGAAGCACACAGCACTGTCTGGGCCATCTAATAAGTGAAATTCTTAATAAATGTTTATGTACATATTTTCTTCCACCACTTTCCCCTCCTCCTGCCGTTTGCATTCCACCTGTGTAGGGCAGTTAGAAACCCTACTTCCTCATCCTTTTCCTCCCCTACTTTCTCTACTGAAGCCAAGAACACGTGAATAGCATAAAATAAATGTACAATAAATTGCCCATTCATTCACCAGTCTTTGATAAAGGCTGTTGCCTTTTCTTTAATCATGGATTTGTTGACTAGCATTACACAAAAGCTTGTATATACCAGGAAATCCACTTAAGGGTTCTTTGAAATGGAACAAGAGCGGTGATACTGGAGAAGCAATCTGAGAGCAATATCTGACTAGATTTTTTTTTCTATCAAGTCTCCCCAAATATTCAACTTGGTTTTCATAGAAATAACGCCTCTTCTTTTATTCATAGTTTATCAGGTTATGTACTATATTATAAATAAATAATAATAATTAAATTATTTGCAAGATAAGCATCTTTTGGAAGCATCTTTTTCACCAGTTTGGAAACAAAGCGAGTTGTCTCTTGGTTAAGAAACACTTAGCAGGTGGATCCTAGGCTGAGGACGTCTATAGCCCTGAGCGTCTAGTGTGCTGCAGAGAGCAGAGTAAATAGAATTGAATAACCAAAGATGAGTCATTAAATGGTTGGTTAAGAAAGCTTCTCCCGTACCGTATTTTTCATAACAGTTTGAATAAAAGTCAGACCTGGTTTTCTCTTCTCAATTCCAGGGAGTGCATCTTCAGGGCCATCTGTCAGTGGTTCACAGAGCTTTCCATACATCAGAATCCACTATAAAGCGTTTCAAAAGCAGATTCTTAGGTTTCATCTAGATGTATTAAATCAGAGTTTCTAGAGCCTTAGATCTGATTTTTTAGCACGTTTCCCAGGTAATTTGTACACAGAGTTTTGCAAACCATTCAATTTTACCAATTTTTATTATTGGAACCTAATATCCTGGAAGAGTTTATTCTTTGACGAGGATAAACCTGTAAGTGTCTCCTACGTGTCAAGTCTTCATAATGAGTATTTGCTTCTCCTTTGAAGGTGTGTACCTTCCATATTCGGATGGCCAACCCAGGGACGGTTCTGAACCATGTTGTGTTCTTCACATTCATCTTGTGTACCATTAGAGTTGTCAGCACAGCAAACCCATGATAAATGCTTAGTGAGTAAATGCAATGTGAAAACAGACATGGGAACATTTCTTTTTATAGTTCTGTGAGGACCTTTTTGGCCCCTATACAAAGTAGATGATCAAATTAATAATTTTATTGGCAGCTAAAATATTGTTACATTTCTTTTTAATTTTCCCAATTTAGATACTGATTTATTATTTTGCCTTCAGATGTATGATTCCATTTGTTTATTTTAATTTACAGGTGTGACATCTTTATTACCTATTCGGCACATTTAACAGATGGGAAAATACAAATGTGTAGATAATTACAGTGTGTCTAAGTTATGAATTTTCCATACGAGCCAGAATTCCCCAAGCACATTAAAGTGATTTACTTGCAAGCTGTCTGATGACACAACTAATCAGTTTGTTTTGTCTCTAATAGTGGGATAGTCCAGACTCTCAAGAAAGGGGAAGTGTTTTTGTATGAAGTTGGAGGAAATATTGGTAAGCACATTTTTTTCTCTTTGTATTCCATATGCTGATTTGACATTGCCAATAGGTATTATTTATATCTTTGGAGGAAAAAAGGAAATTAGGAGTAAGATATAGCATGCTGTACATAGTTGATGAATACTGTGGATCCATTTAGTGGTCTGACCTTTCTCTTCAGGCTCTGTTTGAGCTTCGTCTTAGAAATGCCTATCTGTGTTGAGCCTCAGAAAAGGCAAGTGCCCTGAAATGAGAATCACTTCTAGAATGGTTAATGAAGTTTTTCTAAACTTCTTTCTTTTTTATATGCTTATGTCACATCTTAATAAAGGAAGTGGTTGAGCTTATTTAAGACCAAGATAACATTTTATTATGGTATTAGTACCAGATATTTTTAGTGAAAGCAGAAGTTATTTTTGCCTGTTGATTTCCTACTAAATAATACACACACACACACACACACACACAAACACATTGGTAACTTAGGCAATAGAAATAGGATACTTGATACAAAAGCATGGGTTATCTTTGACTATGTCATATTTTATTTGCCCACTTGTAGTTAGCGGTGGATTGTACTCATCTCTTTATTAAAATTTGAAATTAACTTTCCCCCCTTTTTTTGACCTTGCAAATGGTACAGGTGAAGTTATTAACAAATAAATGAAATGCTATTTAACTCAAAATAGTAATTTAAAATATTTTAAGATAAGTTTTATAGATTTTTTTTCTGGAACTTAAAAATGCTGGTAAATATTGAAAGTTGAATACAGGAATGTGGAGGCTCATTCTTAAAATTTGAATAAATCCCAACTCCATTAGAAACCTAGACTCATTAACCCTATTAGTAAAGATTATTTAAATATTAATATATTTGATTTTGCATTTTACTGTTAGTTATTGGGAATTAAGTGTGGTTTCTTACTTACGTGGATGCAAAACTGCTGCCACACTTGATAAAAGTGAATAAGCTTTTAAGAGCTATTTAAAAGCCTATCATACAAAGTATTTTCAACTTCCTAAATTAATTTGAAAACTCTTCATTTAGAGAAAGACTACTAAATTGACTTTTTCAATATTTTGGGCAAGTCTTATAATATGATGGGAGATGGGAAAGGATGGGAAAGATTTTGAAGTGTAAGACTTCAGAATTAAACCATTAGGCTTAAGTTGAAAATTGCATCCCAGTTTCCCCACTGTGTGAAACTGATGCCGCATCTCTTTCTAGGGGAACGCTGCCTCGATGACGACACTCACATGAAGGACTTATATCAGCTCAACCCAAATGCTGAGTGGGTCATAAAGTCGAAGCCATCCTAGAAGACTCCAGCGACAGACAGCCACCAGGACTTCCTTAATAACCCTCCCTGGGTCAAGAGTGTTGATACATAAAGGAAATGGCAGGATACTTATTATTCAAATGTACCCGGCTGTTGAATAGTGACACTCAAGCCTTAAAACGTTATAGATTTGTGCTGCTGCCAGAATTATGTTAATTATTATTAGTAGTATTATTAGAAAACAAATATCTCTGGAGTGAGAGGGAAGGGACTTAATTAGCTTCTAGGCTATTTTCATATACTCTGTGAAATGTGCCTAGATGTGACATAGTTTTTTTAATATGAAAATATACTCCTTTTCCCTTGTATTTTTTTCTCTTAAAATCTTGTATACAGTAATCCATGCTTTCTCAACGTTCTCTCCTCCTCACAGCTGCCTTTCACCACTTAAGTTTGCTTTTTAACCTAAAAGATAACAAATACCAGGTGTGGCAACTTGTGAAAACAATACATCTTAACTCAGACTGAATTCAACAGTGTTCCTGTCACTGTTGAATGTTAATATTCACCTCTTTGAATCATTTGTCCAGACAGTAGCATGCCACTTCTTCCTGCTGTATCACGTGAAGTGATTTGTATTTTTTTCAGTTTATCTGATATGTGTGCACAGAACTGTGTCCACTGTCAAGAATATAGAACTGTCAGAACTCCATTGCCAACTACTATGGAACTATGAAATACTTATAGACTGAGAATCAATAAAATATATCCATGTGGAATAACTGGATTCTAGATAACGGGAGTGAAAGCCAGATCACCTCATGTATGCTGTCCTCGTCTAAATGAAATTTAAAAAATCATAGCAGGCTTTGCCTATTGTCGTATTAGCAGTATCCATATGCATGGTCGTATAATCCAGTAAGGACTGAGAGTGTATTCAACCGACAGGGGGATTCTTTTACTCATCAGTAAGGCTGCAGGAAGAGTTATTCTTCTGGGTACGACACAGTCATATGAACAAGCTTGTGTTTGTGTACTTATTTTCAATAATGAGAGTGAATTTATTAAAATGCCGTGGAAACCGCTACTCCCAGGGATTTTAATGCACAAACCTATTGTGACAAGAGATGAGCCTCTGTATTGTAAATAAGAAGCATGAACTGGGAGAGAAATGTTCGATATTTTAGGAGCTTACAGGATAGTAAATAAAAGGTGATGTAAATGGCTTGCACAAACTGTGTTTAGGATACTTTTAGCAGTACTTTAGGAAGAATTACACTCTCTTGATGCCACTCTAATTAGGAGGGAAAACGCTGTTAATGAGAACAGTCGTAAATTTTTAGCATATAATTACAAGAGCGGCCTGTGGATATGATCACTAAATAACTCTGTGCAGATTGATGCCACTGCTTTTTTTATTTAAATTTTTTTTATAATTAAATGCATTTTTCTAAATTATCTTCTCTTGGAATTATTTTAATCCTATGTGGTCACGAGTGTGTGTCGGACTATTTTTGTTTTCGTTAGAAGCCGCTTCTACTCTTATTGCTCCTGTTGCTCCTGTGTAATTCTTAAAGTGGGAAGAAGTGGGGGAAATAAACTTGTTCCCTTCCTTAGTTTTTTCCTTGCGCAAATTACTATTCTTTAGGATTTTTAAAAACACAGAGTATTCTATTTTTGATTTTGACTATGTTAATTTCCAAGTTAGCAAAATGTTTTACTAATGGTTTAATTTAATGGAAAGTACAATGTAAAAGCAAAATCAAGGGCTTAAAACATTTTAGGAATGCACAACTTCAAAAAAAGACAGGAGCAAACGATTGATATAGATGGCTTCCCGAAGCCTCTGTCAGCCAGTTTTTGCTGTTTACTATGTCCCTGGGGACAGGGGCATGAGGGACTTTTGATAATGAAAAAGTACCAGATGGTGGTAAATAAATATGAAAATGCTGTTTTATTTCGAGTCCTTTTTAGAACTCATGACCCACATCCATTGACATTGAACAATATTGCATTTAAATAACCAAGAAAAATGCCTCCACTTCTAAAGTAGAGAAACATAGGGCAGAGCCTCAAATATAAGTGCCCTGGAATTAACCCCAATGCTTTTTCTGTAATTTTTTTTCCTAATGAATTTTAAATCTCAGGGAAGATTCGTTTTTATTTGTGTGTGAGGGAAAATAAAAACAACAAATATCTTTGCTTTGGGTCTCAGACATCCTAACTCTTAAGGAAGTTGCTGGTGGGGAGGTGGAGAGTTGGTACTTATAGGAAACTGGTTGTCCTGTTGCTATTTCAGAGGTGCTTCCTCTTCTCTGAAGGGTATTATTGTAATTTTTTACAATTACACACTGTTTGCTTACTGCGGCTGTGGAATTCATTATAAACTCCTTGCTAGTACTCTTTGGGAAAAGCTGTTTATTTTACTGACTTCATGGGATTTTTCATTATTATCTTTTCCTACTTTGCTTAAACAGGATCGCGCTTTCTGCCCCGTTGTCCTGATTTCTCACCTGCTGATCAGTAGGTGGCAGTATTGGTCAGGGATTCTTTTCGGCTAGACTGGGAAGTTTTGCAAGTGAACCCGAGTTCACAGGGAAGTGGTTAAGGCATCTGCAAGGCAGTTAGGTGAGAACACCATGGATCTCTCCCTTTGATCACTGATTCTGAAAATTATAAATAATAATTCATTTCAGAGTTTCTATGTTCAATCTATTAGTCCGCTTTTATCCTTAACCCATTGAGTGGAGAGGGAGGGAAGACAGATTTTTCTAAGCCAAAATTAGACATTTGGCAGTGTTTTTTTCAAGCAGAAGGATCATGACAAAAGGAAAGACAGTGATCCAGGAAAGTGGAAAGTTTAAGATAGAGGACATAATGACCTCCGTCTTTATTTTTGTACATATGTGTTTGTTTCTTCATTCAACAAATATTTACTGGGCACCTACATATATGTGCCCGGCGTGGTCTGCTCTTAAGGTCCATCAATGAGCACAACAGCTCTGCTCTCATAGAGCTTAAATTCTAGTGGAGGGAGACAAATAATGAAATAATAAGGAGATAAAATTATATAGTATGTTGAAAGAACGTTAAGTTCAATGAAGACAGAAAGAAGATGAACCGGGTAAATGGACAGAGTGGAGGGATAGGCTCATTGTAGTAGTAAACAGGCATTCTCACTGAACATCTGCTAACTGAGCAAAGACTTGAAGGAAGTGAGGAACTTGCCATGTAGACATCTGGGAGAAGAGCATTCTACATAGAGGGAATAACTAGAACAAAGGTCCAAAGGCAGGAGCTTACCAAAGGTTAGCGAAGGCACCAGCGTGGCTGAAGTGGAGTGAGGGCCACTGAAAATAACAGATGAGGCCAGAGAGGTAACACTGGGTTGAGGATGGGCATGAGACCATGGAGGGCCTTGTATTAGGACCACTGTAATTTATTGTTAAATCAGGACATTTTTGAGACTGAAACAGGGCACCATTGGTGGGAGCAGTAGCTGTGGAGTGATCAGCAGTGGTCAGATTCTGGATATGTTTTTGAAGGTAGAGCCTGCAGGATTTCTGGAATGAGACAGAGAGAATGCGCTATTAATCAAGAATAACCACAAGGCTTTTTCTTTTCTTCTTTTTTTTATTTTTGAGGAAGATTAGCCCTGAGCTAACATCTGCTGCCAATCCTCCTCTTTTTGCTGAGGGAGACCTGCCCTGAGCTCACGTCCGTGCCCATCTTCCTCTACTTTATATGTGGGACACCTACCACAGCATGGCATGCCAAGTGGTGCCATGTCCGCACCTGGGATCCCAACTGGCGAACCCTGGGCTGCTGAAGCGGAACGTGCAAACTTAACTGCTGCGCCACCGGGCTGGCCCCCTAACCACAAGATTTTTGGCATAAGCAGTTGGAAAGATGGAGTGTCCAACAACAGAAATAGGGAAAGTGAGGGAAACTAGGTGTTCTGAGGAGGGAGGGATTCTGGAGTTCAGTGGCGGACCTGTTGAATTGGAGGTATCTATTGGGCATCCGAGTGGCAGTGTCCCGTAGGCAGTTATCCATGCACAGTTCGGGAGAGAGGTCTGGGCTGGAGTCATAGGCACGTGTGTGGACTTTTCGCTTTACCCATGAGTTTGCATGAGATCACCAGGGGAATGAATGTGGCTATAGTAGAGGCAATCACCAAGAGCTGAGCCTTGGAGCTTCCCAACGCTAGAGCTTAGGAAGAGGAGAAGGAGGGAGCAAAGAGATTGAAAAGAAGTGACCTTTGAGGCGACAAGAGATTGTGATGTGCCAGGAGCCAAGTGAAGAAAGGCTATCGAGGAGAAGGGAAGGATTGCAATATCAGATGCTGCTTATAGCTCAAAGGAGCTGAGGGCTGGGAATCGACCCCCAGGTTCATCTATGTGGAGGTCATTGTTGACCTTGCTGAGCAGTTCAGTACAGCGATAGGGATGAAAGACAGCTTACAGGAGGGTTAAGAGAGAACGGGAGAAGACAACTCTTACAAGGAGTTCTGCTACACAAGGGGGCAAATAGATGAGACACTAGCGAGCAGAAGAAGTAGGAGGTGTTGTATAGAGGGCCTCGAATGCTGGGCTAAAGAGTAGCTAGAATTTATGGAGTTAAGTAACCTTTTAAGAGGTGACGTGCACTGGAGCCAGACTACCTATGTTAACTAATGTGACCTAAGACAAGCTGCTCACTTGTGCCTCATTTTCTACTTTGTGTAATGAGAATAAAAGGAATATTTACTTCTTAGAAGCTTGCCTGAATTAATTAACCAATATAAAGAGCTCAGCAGTGTATTTGCCTCACAGTATTCAAAAAACTTGGGTGTTTTTATTAGTAGTATTTTTTTTGTAAAGATTGGCACCTGAGCTAACAACTGTTGCCAATCTTTCTTTTTCTGCTTTTTCTCCTGAAATCCCTCCAGTATATAGTTATATATATTTTTTTTAGTTGTGGGTCCTTCCAGTTGTGGCATGTGGGACGCCACCTCAACATGGCCCTACGAGCTGTGCCGTGTCCGCACCCAGGACCCGAACCGGTGAAACCTTGGGCCTCCCTAGCGGAGCGCAGGAACTTAACCACTCGGCCACGGGGTCAGCCCCAGTGGTATTATGATCAATATATCAAATGCCAATGTTATCTCCATCTCATTCGTATTATGTTTCCAATGCCATATTACTTTTCCACCTGGAAATCAGTGGCCGTCAGTCTTCCTCGGTATCTGTGGCACTGCAAAGGGCACAGAAATAATTCCAGAACATCTTTTCTCACTTTCAGGTGAGGTCAGCTCAACTTTAAGTATGCTTGGTTTCATTTAAGGGAAACAAGCTGGCATGTGGGACAGAATTCTCTTCCTGCATCTCAGTCCAGGAGGCCCAGGAAGAAAACAAACTCTTACCCAGTTTATTTTCCATACCTGCTGTCTGTTCACTTGTAGGATGACCCTGGACCTCTTCAGTTGATGTTAACTGCTCCTGCTGACAAAGGTCCCACTTCAGTGTCTTGGTTTTCCTGGATCCATAGCTTCTAAAATTGTATAGTTAATAAATATAGCAATAATAATTTTCCTTCCATTTCAGTTGGCTTCACATCTTAGAATCTGGCCTTGGCCCGGGCTTCTTTTTCACTTCTGACCTAAAACATTTCACGGGGTGACTTGGCTCTGGTAGAAAGGGTTTCATATGAAACGTTAGAACCCCTCTCCCTCCATAAAACCATTTCTTAAGCTGCTTAAGACATCTTTGAAGGGTTTCATGAGTTATTTTCACATGTAGCTGCATCCTGTGTAAGAGAAACAGATTGGTTGTAAGAAAAGCTGCTTCTGTAGTATTTCCAACTAAAGCCAATATGCACTGGCTTTGTCACAAGCAAGCTTTTTATCTTGAGATTTCCAGTCTCAATTTCTCAACCAAAGGAGCTCAGATAAGCTTCAGAGAATGCAGCCCCCCTCAGCTGTCTTTACTCCTCTTTTGATGTTCATCCCTCGTTGCACCCAGGCAGCGCAGTTCTGTCTCTTGTTGCATCTCCTATAACCTTCACAAAATGATTGCTTTTATGTAATCTCTGCCTTAAGTCACATTCCCCTCCAGCCAGGGCCACAGTGAACAAGGAATTTCCCCTGGAGGGAAGTTCTTAGGGAGAGTCAGAGTGGCCTGGATTCTGAATAATCAGGTAACATATGTCTTTCCCCTGACAGTAGCCTTGTTACAAATACAAAAAGGAAATGACTTAATCATTATTTGTGCCTTTAAGACTCTCGTTTCAGGGGGAGAAATCTTGGGGCACTTTAGCTTTTGTTGCTTGTATCCTCCCGTTCATATTTGCCAGAGGGAATTCTGAGAATTAACTTTTGAGAGATTGTACATCATCTTTTGTCCAAGAATCTTGAAACACATTCTAGGACATGGTTCGTTAATCCTCATGCTTGTCTTCATCTTAAGGAGGGGGATTGAATTAACATTCTTTATTCTTAAGAAGTGATTAGGCATTGCTACATAATTCCTTAAAATATAGTGAGTTCATTAGAAAATGTTGTTATGATAAGGAATACTTTCAAGGTTCAGAGAGAAACATGGCTCTCCATTTGTTCCTCTCTCTGTCCCGCCTTTCGTTTTCTTTCCAAACATTTTAGTGCTTGCTCTGTGCCACACCATGGTTTATATTGTGGTGATGTAAAAATCAATCCTATGGTGCATTTCCGCAGGAGATTAGCTTTAGATCTGTAGATAGCCTCGATACAGGCTGGTGACAGGGAATGTGTTCTCAGCAAATGGACTCTGATTTGAGGAAGGCAGAAATGGGTGCAAGTAACTATGGATAAACTATTGTGGGAACATAGAGAAAGGATGCCATTAATTGGGTAATTGTTAATGGAGGTGGTGATGTTTAAGCTGGAAGCCCAGCTATGATACCACAGACCAGACCTAGCTGAAAGGATGAGACTCAGAGTTAGGCCTATGGCAATGAAAACGAGTGAGAATGGGTTATGCTGATGTGGCAGAGTTGGGGTCAAGAGGACTTAATGATTCCATTGGCTGGAGAGGAGTGGAAGAGGGAGGTGGTAAAGACCCCTAGGAGAGGATGAAAGTGACTTACTTTGAGTCCCAGAACAGGGCAAGTGCTGGTTTGGGATGAAGGGACTGGGGCAGGAGAGAGGGGAGTAGGGTGGGTGTGGAAGGGAGAGAAAATGAGCATATGTTGAGCTTGAGGTGTGTGATGCGCCTCAACAGTTGGAAATGAGACATTGTTTAGGTAAGATTTCTTTGAAAGGTGTATATTTTGAACATACTTGCACGGAGCTGATAGTTAAAACCATTGGAGCAACAGAGATGTTCCCCTGAGAGTGTAGGGCCAAGAGCGGGCTAAGGACAATTTTGAGGTATGTCTCCCTCCACTTAAGGGATGCATAAAGGAAGAGATGCCTTAGGGGGAGTGTTCAAACCATAGTAGCGGTGTCAGAAGAGCAAACTCTTTGGCGTCAGGGAAGAAAACAGCTTTAGCAAGGAGGAAATGGTCAACTAGGTCAAATAATTGAGAGAGGTAAACCAGATGAAGACTGAAGAGAGATGAAGATCGGAGCTGAAGTCTACAAGTTCAGGGCTGGCCTTCTAGAGAGCACGTTGTTTTGGAGTGATGGGAACAGAAGCCTATTGCAGTAGGCCAAGATGTAAACAGGAATGGGAAACTATGAATTCAGTTGGGATTGTTGGGAGGAGGGGCAGAAGGAATAAGGTTTATCAAGATTTTCTTTTCTTTTCCTTCAATGTTTTGCAGAGGGGAAACCTGATCATAAAATAGTTTTCACACATAGTTTCTAATATCTGATATTCTCAATACTTCTATATTTAGTTAATTCAAGAGCTTTTTGATTCCTATCTAAAATATTACTCAAAATAATTTAGTAACTTTTGAAATTTAAAGTTGACTGTGCTAAAGGTGAAAAATTCCCCAAGAATTTTGCTGGTCCTTATGAGAGATCATTAATTTTATTTTATTTTTATGATTTTTTCAGTTTAAGGTTCTTTTCCAAGTTGAAATAAAATAATTTTAAAATAAGCTTTTTTGGAAGCTGGTGTTAAACGGGATGATAACTCTGATTCATTAAAGCTTGTTCCATTAGCAGCTGTTCCAAAAATGCCCTTGGTTGGGAGATGCCCCTCTGTCTCTCACTGAGTTTCATCATTGCCACATATAGTCAGTCATTGATCTGCCCACTGTAATCCAGATAGCAAAACCTAAGGACTATATATTAGATAAATTGGAAAATATGATGCTACGTAAAACAAGGTTTAGGACAAGTGTTACAAGCTTTGTTTCCAAATCTTGATTATTGAGAGGTAAACAGCATGCATTGAAGTGCTCTATAATTCTGTTCTTCAAATTTTTTCACTCACATACCCTCTAAAATGACTTTTACAAACTATGTATCACCTTGCATATTTTTTAATTGAAATCTAAAATTTTTCATGGTAAGTTTAAATAATTGCAAAGGACATTTTAATACTTTAAAATGTTTCAAGTGGAATTTTAATACCATAGTGACTTGATACTTTATCTGTTTAAAAAAATACATGAAAGCTCTTCATTAATAGTAAGAAATTTTTAATTCTCCTGTTTTTCCTTGAACTCCTATTTCCATTATATTCCTTCTTAGAAATTTATCCTAAAGTAATCTATTCAATGGTATGAATTGATTACGTTTCTCTGCAACAAAATAAGTATATACATTATAGTTGCTCAAACAGCAAAAATGCACCACAAATTTTGATGAAGTTAAAAGATACAAAATTTAAATTTCATTGAAAACAGGATTCTTAATGAGAATCGTGTTTTCAGTTTTTTCTCAGTTTAACTACCAACGGATAAATATTACTTATTCCTAATAAATTCAGCAGCAATTCTACTATTGTTTCAATTATATATATATGTATGTATATATATATGTAGGCAATGAGAAACTTGTTCACATACAAATGCAAATCAGAATTTAAAAATTTAGTTATAGCAGTGATGCAGTTTTTAAAACTCCTTTAAAGTTCATTGCATGCCAAAATCACAGTGATCGGTCGTCAAAATTGTGATGATCTACCAGCTAATAGGTTCCTTGTATTTATTGAAAGCGAACAATTTGAAACAATCTGACATACATATGGATTTGTTACCCAGCTGTTGTGGTAATTCATTTGGTCAGTTTCTGAAAAGTATGCCAGAAAATGATTACTGACTCAAAGAGCATAAGAATATTTAAGGTTCTTGTTGCATACGTTGTGAAAGTGAGGGTGGAGAGGCATTTGGGTAGAGGTAAACTGTTACATGTATTTGAGGTGTTAAAGTCGTTTCTCAAACTTTTATACCAAGACTCATCTAAGTACAAAATATATCTAAGTGCAATTGTTATGGAACTGGAAGAGCCATCTGGTTAGGGAACTACCTATGGAGGCAATAAGAAAGAATGAGGAAAATGAACTTCTCTAGGTAGAGAAATGCAGTGACTACAAGTCCAGAGAAACAAGATTAGTGAATAAAAATTAGAAAAATATAAACAAATAGCAGCCTTTCAGACCCAGGGTAGCATCCAATTATCCTAGAATGAGGATCCTTTGGCGTCTGATCTTGGACTTTAAGAAGACCTTACAAATCTCTGAATGGTGCAAAGGTAGCAGATGACCTTCAAGGGTGGTAAGTACAAAGCCCAGAATTTGGGAGAAATATTAATTCAAATTTAAAACATAAAATTTAAAACCCTGGGTCTGAACCTACAGTAGAAAGTTGGTAGACACTATGTAGGTTGTTCCATGAAGACAAATACCCAGTGAACTGTTGTGGCCAAAAATCCTCTAGGCTTATCAAAAGAGATACCAAAACCCAGCAGAGACCATACCCTATAGAGCTGTGGTAAACCAACCCATATGTGAAGTCTAGATACAGTAAATGAATGGATCCATCATTTTGTGAATATTAGTTATGATGATGGCAGCACTGGTGATGCTGCTGTTTTAATGGAACCAGAGCAAGTCCGGCGTAGGGCTCTCAGTGATGGCATGAGGATGCTGTCAGTTGGAAAAGATTATGATTCTTCAGCTTGAGAATGTGAAGACTGAGAGGTGAAATCATTACAAATTGTTAAGTTGTGTAGGCTGTGGATTGGTGAACGTAAAGTGAACATTAAGTGTTAAAGGAGATAATGCATCGAGGAGTGAGATGGTCAGTACATGAGAACAGGTCTGTTTTTTGTCATCTGGTGTCCCCATGTTTAATGTTGTAATTGGCACATGCTAGGTGCTCAGTGAGTGTCTGCAGCTAATAAACACTTAGAACTTACACACATGTAATACAGTTGGATTTTAAAAGGAATCACAGAAGATGCGCAAGTTTAGCCATGATGGAGGCATAATTAGCTAAAGGAAGCTGGTATCTTTGTCAGGTTTCAAGTTGTCATCAGGGAAGATGTCCATATCATGTAAGTAGGACTTTGGCAAGTCTCTGGGTCAGGTGCCTGGAAGCATTGTCCTGGAGTGGCCATTTTCTGTTTAATTCATTTACTGTTCTTATACTTATGCATGGGCGATGTACTCAAATATCAATAAAATACAGATTGTGCCCTCAAGAAATAATAAGGACATTATTAGCTTTTATTGGGTAGTTACTTTGTACCAGCCAGCGTGCTATGTGTTTTACATGCATTGCCATTTAATTTTCACACCACACCCAAGAGGGTGATATTTTTCTCCCTTGTTTTTTTACCAGTGAGAAACTTTCTCTATGAGGTTAAGTGGCTGCGCCAGGATTCAAACTGACTACAAGGCACATACCACTCACAATGTGCCAAAATGTTCACATCCTGATCCAGGAGATAAAACCAAAGTGTTCTGGGGATGGGAAAGAAGAAGCTGTTACATCACTTGGAAGGATAAGGAAGAGGCGTCCGCATGAGATGGCGCTGAGTTGGGTCCACATGGCTGGCCAAGCCTGTCATGCTCAGTACCTCCTAGGACCTGTAGCTCTGCAGATGACTGATCACTCGTGACTAGTTGTCCTTCTGTGACTATATGCGTGAGGTATAGTTGATACGTTAACTGGGATTAGTTCAACAATATAGTTGTAATATTGTGATTTATAATAAGAAATATATATTTGGTCTTTGTCTTGTTTCTGGCACAGAGCTCCTAAAAACCTTGGAATTTCCTGAGTGAGGAGGACCATAAAAGTGTCTTTTGTTATGTTAATGAGCCAACTTTTGGACCTCAGCTAAGGAGGGGTCTGGTTGCTAGGGGAACCAATCATGTGATTAGAGGGTTGGAACTTTCAGTCCCACCTCCAACCTCCAGGGAGGGGAGAGGGGCTGGAGATTAAGTTCAATCACCATTGGCCAATGACTTCATCAATCATGCCTATGTAATGAATCCTCCATAAAAACTCAAAAGGACCAGGTTCAGAGAGCTTCCACTTTGGGGAACCAGAACACTTCCATGTGCCACTGTGCCAGGCCCCAAACTCCATAGGAACAGAAGCTCTTTTGTTTGGGACCTTGCCCTGTGTATCTCTTCATCTGGCTGTCAATTTGTATTCTTTAAATATCCATTGTAACAAACCGGTAAGCTAGTGAGTAAACTGATTACCTGAGTTCTGTGAGCTGTTTAGCAAATAAATGGAACCCAAGGAGGTGGTTGTGAGAACCTCTAATTTATAGCCAGTGAGCCGAAAGCACAGGTCGCAACCTGGACTTCTAATTGGAATCTGAAGTGGGGAGGCAGTCTTGTAGGACTGAGCCCTTAACTGAAGAATCAGATGCTACCTTTGGGTAGTTGGTGTCAGAAGTAAGTAGAATTGTAGGACACCCAATGGTATCAGAGAATTGCTTGGTGGTATTCGGAAAACCCACACGTTGGAATTGGAGTCAGAATAATAATAGTGCTGGTGATCTTTTGAAGGTAATAATGCTCTGATTTCAAAGTGACTGGCTGGGATTAAAAGAAACTCAAAATACCTCTGTCCCAGGCTTCTACAGCATGTATGCCAACATCTACATGTGTCCTCTGGTGAGGAACCAGCACAAACCAGAGAAGCTCCACTCTCTGAACATCCCCAACTTGATGTCATCCTTTACTAAGACCCAATTTACCATAGTAAAATTTAATTTAAGGTCTGTGAGTCTCAGAACATATTCTGACCAATTTTCAAACCTAGTCCTTGAAGGCTGTGTCTGATGTCTTTTTCCACAAGGTAGATCTGTGGAAAAAGGGCATTCCACCCTGTGGAAAATGATGAGGAAGGAAGTGGAAGGAATGGCAAACTGTCCAGTGTGACTGAGGAGAAGGAACAGGAGGTGAAGAGAGGGGCAAGGTGGGATTCCTACCAAATCCACAGACCCTTTCCCTGGGGCAGGGTGCTGGCGTCCCTGGGGCAGGGTGCTGGTGTCCCTGGGGCAGGGTGCTGGTGTCCCTGGGGCATGCTGCTGGTGTGTGACCTGCCATGGCTAATTGGACCCAGGGTGGACACTTGCCTTGAGGTGGACAGTTTTTCTTGGGAATTTAGAATTTAGACTGAGCATCCTCTTGTTAGTCTCCACACCCCATTGGGATTGCACTGGGAACACTCGGTTTTCTTCTCTCATCATGAGCACTTAGCAGAGAAAGGGAAAGTTTTTCAAAATCAGAGTGAGGAGCTTGTAATTGGTAGGCGATGGGGAGCCATTGAAATCTTTCTCGTACGAGAGTGATGTGTAATCAATCATGTCTAGTCTGCCAGAGACATCTAATACTTCTTAGTTCTGAAAATTGCTAAATTCATCTTGTGACAACCATTCCAAGTGCCTGCTCTAATGTACTTTGCTGAGATGAAACCAGAGGACTTCTTTTCCATAGGATTAAATGCACTTGTCTCAGCCTGAGTTCATGGGACATCGAAAGGGAAGAATGTCGGCCAGGTGGACTCCTATTCCCCTCCTTTCTGAGGCGATTCGGTCATGTAGACATCCCTTCCTTTTCTTATGCTTGGCTTCCACTTCCCCCTTGGCTTTTGGAAAATTAGATCATCTATTTATTTTTTTTCCATATACAACTTCTAACCATGGCAATCCAACTCCATGGAAAGGGCAGAAACATGGACTCTCTTAGTCTTGGTGATATCTTGATGATGAGACGGTCTCCAGAATTTTATTTGTTGACGACAGCCGTCTTGTTATTTTTAAGTGGTTCTTTTTCATACTCTGACAATGCCCTCTGGAGAAGGCTGCACACAGCTTCTCGCACCTTTCCTTTAAAGAGGGTTAATGTGCCAGTGTTTTGCAGAGAGGGCAGCCGCAGCTCTGAAAGTGCAGCCATTGTTCTCTTTTATCCTCCTCCTCGTGTGCTGTGGGATTCCTGGGGACAGTGAGTCAGGCACTCCAGGAGGTGAGCTTCTCTTGGTGCATCAATACTGTCATTCTCTCTCCTCTTGGCTCCTGCCTTTATCTTGCCTTGCTCACTCTTAGTCTGCTCTCTGCTAATAAACTTCAATCCTTGCTTGAGTCCTAGGTGAGTATATTCTGTGTTTTGTAAGGATGACTTGGCATTGACCCGAACGTTCCCTGCACTGCTTGCTTGCTGGCCTCTTTTCTGCCTCTTACACCTTTCAGGATGCCGTTTGTAATTCCTCAAAAAGCATTGGACTGATAAACATATAAGAAAAAAAGCCTACAGCAATTAATAACATTAATAATAACAACCACCACCATTTGAGTGCTTACTCTGTGCCATGCACTGTTAGCGCTTTGTGAGCATTTTCTCATTAAATTCTGTTGAAGACCCACGTGTGCGGAATTTCTATGACTCTCTCGATTTTCAGAAAGGGGAGCTGCCACTCAGAGTTTACATGACTTTCCCAGTGGTAAACCCAATAAGTGACAGGGCCAGGACTGGTCACACCCAATCTATGCTGACACACAATACTATCATACCTCATTGCTTGTTGACGCTAAGGAAAGCACTTCTGAGAACCCTCAGCATTGTTCATTTTCATCATATTTAGTCTTTGGCAGCCAAAAGTCCTACTGGGAATTTTTTTCTCCTTATTTTACTGTTATTGAAATCTGGGATCCAAAGTTCTCTCTGAGCTCATGGTTGTCTCTTACCTCCTGTGTTTAGACATGTCTTCCCAACCTAATCAGACTGCACAGAGGCCAGCTCCTTATCTCACTGTGCTTATGTCAATGTCTTATTGGCTTTTAAATACCTTGTATTAGATGTAATCGATACCTTATTTCCTTTTAAGCAGTATCTCTGTAATTTTGTGTTAGCAACGGCTGGCTAAAGTTTGATTCAGAGTTACAACGCCAGTAGGCAGCACAGTTTCTATGCCCAACATACTGCTTTATGCATATTCTCATGGAATCATTGCAATAACCAGGTGAAGTTGATAACAATGCAATCTTCATTTTACAGTGAGGAAACTGAGACTCAATCTAACAGCGAGCCACTTCACCTACATTACTGCATCGTTTTCCCACCTGGAGAATGGTCTTTTCACATATCCTTTTGCTCTCCCATTCTTTTTCTCCACATTATTGCAAGAGTGATATGTTTTAAAATGTAAATCTGACCAGGCCACTTACCAATGCAAGTCCCCTCAGTGGTTTCCAATTTCCTTTAGAACCAAGTCCAAAATCCTTAATGTGGCTTAGGAGAATTTCCATGTCTCACCCCTGATCAAGTTCTCAGCCTCATATCTTATCTCTGCTCAACAGTTCTCTAATGCAAGTCTACTGATTTTCTTTCCATCTCCAGTATGTGCCTGTTTACATAGAAATTGTATCATCTGTCTCCCAAGTTATCTGAATAAAACTTGATCTCCTATTCAACTATCCTTTATTATGCCTGGTATACTGGTCAGTATAGCAGTTTCATTATCTTTGCAGCTGTTGCCTAGTTATGCTATGCTTCTCATATTCAACCCATAAACTGGTTTCTACATGTGGTAGGCTGACTTGTGGCCTTCCAAAAATGTACATGTCCTAATCCCCAGAACCTGTCATGTTACCTTATAAGGCAAAAGCAAGTGTGCAGATGTGATTACATTAAGGATCTTGAGAAAGGAAAATTATCCTGGATTGTCTGGGTGGACCCGCTGTAATTGCAAGGGTCTTTATAAGCGGAGGTAGGAGATCAAAGCAAGTAGTAGAAGATGTGACAGCAGAAGCAGGAGGTTGGATTGATGAGAGGAAGAGACTTCGAGCCAAGGACTATAAGCAACCTCTAGAAGCTAAAAAGACAAGGAAACAGACTCTCCTTGAAGCCTCCAGAAGGAACACAGCCCTCCTGACACCTTGATTTTAGACTTCTGACCTCCAGAAATGTAGGAGGATACATTTGAGTTGTCTTGTGCACCTAAGTTTATGATAATTTGTTAGAGTAACAATAGGAAACTAACACACAACGTGACCCAACTTTCAAGGTTCTATATAACCAACAGACAAAGTCATTCATTCAATAAATATCTATTGAGTGCCAGGCACTCTACCTAGGATATTGCCCTTTTGATCATTGTATTCTAATAGAGGGAGATAGAAACCAAAGAATAAATATCATGTGGGAGTTGTAAGTACTATGTATTTAGAGAGAAAAAAAAGAACAGAATAAGATGAATCTGTAGTACCAGAGAGGAGAATTGCAATTTTAAATAAGGTGGTCAGTGTGGGCCTGAGTGAAAAAGTGAACAGTAGGAAGGAGTTAGAATATGGGCTTAGGGAAGAGCATTCCCCAGGCAGATGGACAAACCAGTACCAAGGCTGTAAGAAGGGAATGTGCCTGGCATGTTGTTTAAAGAGGAAAAAGGCCAGCGTGGCTGAGGCAGAGTGAGCCAAAGTAGGGTCGGAGGGTGAAGTCAGAGAGATGACAGTGGAGCGGCTCATGTAAGGCTTTTCTTTGAATAAAATGTGTTAGTCTTGGAGAGTTTGGAACAGAGCCATAATATGCACTGATGTAGGTTTTAAAAGAATCACTCTGTTGCTGTTTTGAAAGTAGATTCAGAGCTGGGAGTGAGGATGAGGGTAACAGGGATGAAAACAAACCGGCGAGAAGGCTATTGCAATAACCGGCAAGAGATGTTGGCTCAGACCAAAATGGTAGCTGTGGGGTTGGTGAGAAGTGGTCAGGTTCTGGAATTTTTTTTTTTTTTTTTTGAGGAAGATTAGCCCTGAGCTAACTACTGCCAGTCCTCCTCTTTTTGCTGAGGAAGCCTGGCCCTGAGCTAACAACCATGCCCATCTTCCTCTACTTTATATGTGGGACGCCTACCACAGCATGGCATGCCAAGTGGTGCCATGTCCACACCCGGGATCCGAACCAGCGAACCCCAGGCCGCTGAGATGCAGAACGTGCGAACTTTACCGCTGCACCACTGGGCCAACCCCTAGGTTCTGGATGTATTTTGAAAGGTAAAGCCAACAAGATTTCCTGACAGAATGGAAATGGAAATGCAGCTCCAAGAGTTTTGGTCTAATCATGGGGAGAATAGAGTAGCCATCAGCTAAGATGGGGAAAACCCTGAGTAGAGTGGGATAGAGGGCAAGGATCAGGAATTCAGTTTGGGGCATGTTAGGTTTGGGACATTTTAGACATCCAAGTGGAGGTGATGAATGGCAGATGTGAAAGTCTGCCTATCAAGATCAGTCTGGGCTGGAGATATTTATTTGGGAGTTGATAACATGTAGATTGCATTTTTAAGTGATGAAGCAAAAGAGAGGCATGGGAGATGGGGATAGGATAGGGGATGTGCATAGGCTTCCCCACGGGGCTTCCAGTGCGAGAATGAGGGGCGATTGGGAAGCACATGTTAGAAATGATTGCAAGGGGGCTGGCCCCGTTGCCAAGGGATTAAGTTCGTGTGCTCCGCTTTGGCAGCTCAGGATTCACCAGTTCGGATCCTGGGTGCAGACTTACACACCTCTCATTGAGCCGTGCTGTGGTGGCATCTCACATGGAAGAACTAGAATGACTTACAACTAGGATATGCAACTATGTGCTGGGGCTTTGGGGAGAAAAAAAAGAAGAAAAAAGAGGAAGATTGGCAACAGATGTGAGCACAGGGCCAATCTTCCTCACACACAAAAAAAGAGAAATGATTGCAAAATGTTTAGAAAAAATATATATGTTTTACCTTAGAAAACTAGTTGTCTATTTTTATGTAGAGGGAGATGTTAATATTCAATGAGAAAACACCATTTTTACATCCAATCTTTTAGTACTTTTTCTAGTTAACTCTAACAAAATGCAATATAATGAGTCCACTTCTCAGTATCAGTATCAGTATTTGTATGTCTTGTCTTAGATTTACAGCTGTAATATCATTTGCCAGGGCCTCATAAATCTCCACACAGTCATTAAAGATGTCTATTCCATAAGAAGTCAAAAATCAGAATGGTGACTTGAAGTGAGGATAATTTTGTGGTTTGGGGAATGGAATTCGTGTGCTGATCAAAGTGGACATTTTGTCGTCTGCCCCCTCATCTGACAGGTTGTTCTACTCTGCTCTTTGCTGGAATCAGATGATAGCACTTACCATGTATGTTTGGCACTTTATAGTTTACGAAATCTTTTCATACGTACTCATTTATTCCTCACAATCATTCTAGGAAGCAGATAATATTATTCTCGTTTATAGATGAGAAAATTTCGGCTCAGAGGCAAGGCAATTTACCCAGGGTCCTTAAGCAAACTCTGGACTTGACTCAAAGTTAGGGCCACCAGTTCTTTTCCAACTTCATTAAGATGTCCAAGTCTTTTGAAATTTATTAGTTTTTTTTTTAATGTCAGTCAAGGTAAGAAAGCTGGTAAAGGACATTTTCTGGGCTTGTTTGAAGTGGTTTCTACTAGACATTAAAAAGCTGTATAAGGTAGTGTAAACATACGTAATATAAAGAAAATTAAGCTATTATAAATTTCTTCTAAGAAATGACCCTTTTTTAGTTCTTGTGTGCTTGTCTCTTGCACAGGTTAGTTACTGTATATGGCGTAACTTCTCCTTAATTGTTCCAAAGCTGCCTTGAGATTAGATGAAATCGGAAAGCATCATGGAACGGCCACTGAAGAAGACTAATTGTGTGTCCTGGCTGACTGGAATGGTGCTTGCTAATGGTCCCGATTACCCTGTTTTGTCCAAAAGTTCCTGTCACTCTTCTCTCTTATGTTTTCTAAAGTCTATACCATATGAATTTCCCAAAGGGATATGTTTTCTGATTATTACCAAGATAGAGAGGGACTATTACTGGAAGCGAGTGGTGCCATTATTGTTATATACGAGTTGGCATGGGGTAGGTTTTTAGTTTAGTTATTTGCTGCCAGGGATGAGAAGTTTGGCTTTATGTGGGTGAAGTGTGGTTTACCTTTAAATGCTGAAAAAAATGGGGAGGTTTTAAGGAGCAAAAGGGACAGGACAGATAAAGCAAGTCCTAATGGTTGGGAACCCAATATGCGAGAAACATCAAAGGATGACTCCAGAGGAGGTGAGAAAATGGAAATGATGTTTATTAATAAGGTACACATGTAAGTGGAGAAGAAACAGTATACTCCAAATGACAGCATCTAGGCATATTTAGCTACATGCCTCCATGTGAAAGAAACAAGATGTCAGAGAGTTTGGTGATGGCATGACTCAGCAATAACCATTAAAGAGAACAGTTTGGGAGAAATGGGCTGGCAGAGGGGGAACATTGGGAAACTCAGAGAGAGTTAAGATTGAGCGTTATCTGCTTCCCATCCCAATTTCCACCCCCGAAATGTGAAGAGTTATTTACAAGGTATATATATATATTTTCAGAGAATACCATTGGTTTAGTATAATCAATATGTCCAAATTAAGTAGGATAAAGTAGGATATTCCTGAGAGCATTAAATGAGCACCTCCTGGAACTTAAGTCGCCAAGGAGCCTATACATATTTTACTATTTTTCTTAGGTATATCTATTGCCGAATATAATGGGAAACTGATATTTTCTTAGGTTAAGTTGGAAGAAAGTGGAAGAAGATAATGGTAGGCAATCAAGATTTTTATAAAAAGTTTAAGAAACAGAAAACAAAATCTTAAGGAGGAAAATGTGTAAGAAGCTTGAGATCTAATATTTGAGAGAAAGAGTGGAAAGAGGGATCTTATCCTTATTAAATGAGTAAGGACTAGTTGCTTTACATTTTAGTTGAATCCTTGTAAACTGAAATATAGGTGTTATGTTCTCACTCACATGTAAGAAAATTGAAAATCAAAGAAATTCAGGTCATATGGCTGGTAAGTTGTAGGTTGAAACCAGTCCTGACAAATGCTAAAATTCATTTTTCTTTTCATTCTGGAGGAAAATATAAAATTATAAAAAATTCTACATTTTTTCAAGTTTATTTATTAAGCAATGTTTGAAAGCATATTTCAAAAAGATGAGAGGAAAAAGATACTGTGGTTCTCTCTCAAGGGAAGCAGTGACCTGTAAAAGAAACCTTCTGCCCCTGTGCAACTAATCCAAAGCTATTCTCACCCATGGAGCTGCAGCAATGATAAATTTGTAAGCACTGAGTATCAGGAACTAAACTGGGCTCACTAGAAAAAACATGTCAAATCAACTTTATTTTTTTAAAAACTGGTTTTGGTGAATCAGTAGACTGTCATAGACATAGCATTATGTTAGGCAAATATTTGTCCATATCTTTCTTGTTTCCTAGTAGAAAATTGTGAAATGTGAATTCAATTACAGTATGCTTAAGCAACTTTAGTCAAATAGCTTTCATTGATGGGTCATTTTAAAAAACTACATTTTTTTAAAATCTGGGAGATCTCAAGCAGGTTGACACAGTTCTATTCAATGTTTTTGTTCTTGCTCACAAGTTAAATGAAGAAAAAGAAATATTTATCAAGTCAACAGAGTGTAGACAACTAGTTGTGGATAACACAATCAATGAAGGTTATTTCAGAAGTTTTAACAGGCATGGCTTTGGACTAAGGCATGCCTAGGAACTGTAGGTATAGACAGGCGGATTAAGATAGATGGAAAGATGGCAATGGAGGTGGAACCAGGACTTGGGGGACTGATCCTGTTGTAAGGCTGGTCTCAGAGAAGGGAGCCCTGCGGTCCAGATGCTGGTCCAAAAGGATGCTGTGAACCTGGGTTTGACTGAAGGGCTACAATGTCTGCGGCATTCTAATCTGATCACTAAAATTTTCAAAGAGAGGTGATAGTCAGAATGAAGTTAATAACATGCTAAGTATTATACTCAGAACATGACTGTGACCAGCAGCTAAGGATAAAGGAAAGTGGGCCAAGCCTTTGTAGAGAGGTGACTAGCAAGAGAAAAATAAGGCAAATTCCAGTTATACAAATGGTTAATTTCAGGAGGGTTCAAGGGAAAATGCTTCTTCATCAACTGTCCAGTGGCTCCTGCTTGTGGGACTAGGACAAACACTGTGGGGCATGAGGTCTCAAGGTTAGGCTGAATAATGCAGTGTTTACCAAGAGCTGCTGAGGCACAGTGGCCCAAGACGTTACTGATAGTTGAGGAAGAAAGCAAAAAGAAAAGATACCATGTGTAGATACAAGGTATGAAGGGCCATTGAAGGGCCAAGGAATTATGAAGGTGGAAGTTGAGAGATCAGGAAGCAGAGCACAAGATGTGTGAGAGCAGAGGTTTGGGACTAAGGCCCTGAACATCGAGAAGCTATGGAGATCTGCAGGCAGAAGCTTAAGTTCCATTTCAACCTACAGAAGGGAAGATGCTCTTCATTGCTGTCTAGTCGGGTAAAATTGGCCTGTGAACTGAAGGGTTTAGTCTTCAGACTGAAGCTTTCAGTGTTGAAAGCTAATCAGCCATTCTGAAACAATGAATATGAATTTAGAGAAAATTGTTAAGTTCTTTATTAGGATTAAAAAAATAATTGTAAGTGCACAGGCTTGGTGCAGCTCTTTGGGCAAAAGTTTCTGTGAATTAGAAAATGGTTCTTTAGTTGGTCACACATTTAATATACTCTACATTATGCAATACATTTTGGGAGAAAAGGCAATGATCTTAAACTCTGTCAACTAAAGTTAGAGAGGGCCAAGTAGAATGAAGGCATAGCCTCCAAATCCTGGATTTTCAAACCATCCGGAGGAATTATATTAAATTCTTTTAAGCACATTTTAAGAGGACTTGTCATAATCTAATATGTATTCATGGTGAGGAATTTGGACATGATGTCACATGAAACATGGTTGATTTTTTCCCCAAGGAAGGAACGGGACAAGAGTAAGCATGTTAATAGTCTTCAAACCTGAAGAGGTGAGAGGGAGCAAACAAAGATTAGGTATATTCTGTGCTAGTCCCAAGAATAGAATTCAGGCCATCAGGTAGAAAATTTCCAAAAGCAGATAGTAGGAACCCAGTAGGCATGTGTAATATTGAATAAGGAATACCTTTTGAACAAAGAAGAATTATAACATTGAGTGGGCTGTCCTGGGGAGGTATTCAAATATGGATGAGATGGACCATCTGTCAGGAGGCTCTATATGATTACCTCATTACATGGGGGACTTTGTAGGAAAAGCAAATAAGTTAAGATCTCGCCGAAATATTATTCTAACATTTAGCTTGGTTTTGGTAGTATAGACCTACACCAAACCCGCTTAACTTTAGTAATCATCATGTGTTAAATTGTTACTCTACTACATTAAACTCCACTCTACGGAGATGTCATCACTCATTTGTGAGTAATATGCATGTCGTGATTAATGCAGAGAACACTCATAACTTAGGTGTTAGAGGACAGCTCACTCTGGATTATTAGTTGGATGAGATTGAACAAGTCATGTCTTTGAGTCTTATTTTTGTCACCTGTAAAATGAGGATAATACGCCTACATCAGTGAGTCAACCCACTCAACAAACACTTGCTGGGCAGCCACTGTGTGCCAGGTTCTGTGCTAGCCTTTGGGGATGCAATGCAGTCTCTTCCCACAAGGACATGAGAGGCTGATAGGATTGTTATAAAGAGTAAATAGATTTGAGTGAAGCATAGAACAAGGCTGTGCACATGATAAGCCACCATATAAATGTAAGATATTTGGCTTGTGTCAATGAGCATTCACTAAGCATTGAATGTAATAGACCCTGTACAGAACATAAATTAAAACATTGTACGAGATCTATAGTCTTTGCTTCTAATTTTTCTTCCTGTTGAGTGTTTGTGTTTCTAAGCATAACTTTATTGAAAACAAAGACATTCTAAGAAGCAGTGAGAGTTTCAGACCCACGCCATGCCCTTTTATTCAGTAGCTTTCTCTCTTTTTCTATTATTTTGAAAATACTCAAGCTGAAGGAGACAAACTGCCAGCAGGAAGCACCAGGCAGGCATGACAGCTGCCACTTAACTGAATGGCAGAAATTCACAAGCAAAATGCAACTCTGGGTATATTTTGGAGGTAGAACAAATAGGATTTTCTGAGGGGTTGGACTTAAGTGTGAGAGAAACGTAAGATTCAAGGATTGTTCAATGATTTTGGCTTGAGAATCTGAAAGGATATGTTTGCCATCATTTAAGAGGAGGACGCCTTCAGGGACAGAAGGTTGGGAATGGAGTGGTAGAGATCATATGTTCCAATTTGGGATATGTTATATTTGAGCTGTTTAGTGACTTCCAAGTGGAGATGTGGGTTAGTCAGTTAAGACATGTGAATCTCAAGTTTGGGAGTGAGGTCTGGATTGCAGATGTAAATTTGAGGGTTATCAGCATCTTTGTAGCCAGGGGACTGAGTGTGATCACCAAAAGAATGAGCATGATTGAAAAGGGATGAGAGCCGAAAACAGACTCAGAGCACTCCAGCCTGTAAGAAGTCAAGGAGAAGAGGAAAATGAAGCCAAGAGATAGGAGGGAAACCCAGAAGGTGTTTCTAAAGCCAAGAGAAAAAGTGTATCACACGGGAGGAAACCGCCCACTGTGTCAACCTATCAGCTGTAACCTATTGAATGTAGTTAAGAAGGAAGAGGAGGACGGACAGTTGATGGTTGAATTTAGCAACATGGAGATCATTGGTGATCTTGACAAAAGCGAATTCAATAGAATGGCAGGAAAAAAAAGCTAGGTTGAAAGGGGTTTGAGAGAGATGGAGAGGAGAAGAATTGGAGAAAATATGTGAAAACACTTTCAGAGAGTTTTGCTTATAAAAATCAGAGACATGGGGTAATAGCTGACAGGAGAAGGGGGGTGGTCAAGGGAAGCTTGTTTTTCTTTGGTTTTTTAAACACAGGAGAAATAACAATGAGATAAGAAGTGTTAAAGTAATCAAACGAGGAGGTCATTAGACTGAGGCGGCTCTTATGCCTTGGTAGCCCACGTAAGCAAACCAAGACCTAAGCCAGGGTCGATTCCTGTAAATGCCTCAAGGGTAAGAAGAACAATCAATCACAAACAGCCAACTTTCCCAAATAATGCAACCGCTTAAGCTATAGCCAATCAAATAATTTCCTTGCTTTGCTTCCTTTTCTCTTTAAAAACCTTGCCCCAGCTCCTGTTAGGAGCACTTCTGTCCAATTCCAGTTTGGCACTGCCCAGTTGGAATCAGTGTTCGCTCAAATAAACTCCTAAAAATTTTAATATGCCTCACTTTATCTTTCAACAGGAGGAATGGGATGTAGTTCAAAAAACGAGGGACTGCCATTTGAGAGGCATGTGGATACATACATGGACAGAGCAACAACTGTTTCTCTGTAGTACTAGGAGGGAAGGCAAAGGATGTGAGTGTAGATGCTGGCAAGTGTGTAGAAATACAAGAAGTTCTTTTCTGTGTGCTTCCATTTTCTCTGTGAAGTAGGATTCAAGGTCACTAGTTGAGAATAAGCGTCGGGATGGAGTGTTAAAGGTTTAAGGAGTCAGTTATGAAACAGTCTTTCAGGGGAGCAGGAGAGTGAATGGACTGGGGGAGTACAGTGTGATCACAAGAGCCTGTTTCTGGCAGGACAACCAACTGTCCCAGTTGGCCTAGGTCTCTGGGGTTTTCTGGGACCTGGACTTTCAATGCTAGAACTGGGATAGTCCTGGGCAGACAAGGATGGTTGGTCACGCACTTCTTAGTCCTGAATTGAGAGAAGTTGATATGGTTGTTCATTTTTCTGCAGCTGTGCACAGCTAGCTGCGTGAGTGCAGGGTTAAATTAGGGAGAGAGAGAAAGAGAGATGGGGATTGAGATTGGCTCAGGATTATAGGTTTGTCCAAGAACACAACGAACAATATGATACGCCAATTCCTCTTCTAGGTGTACACCCAAAAGGATTGAAAGCAGCATCTTGAGGAGATATCTGTACACTCATGTTCATAGTGGCATTATTCACAATAGCCAAAAGGTGGAAGCAATCCACGTGTTCATGGACCAAAGAATAGATAAACAAAATGTCGTATATACATGGAATATGATTCAACCTTAAAAAGAAAGGAAATTCTGACACATGCTACAACATGGATGAGCCTGAGGACCTTGAGCTAAATAAAATAAGCAAGTCACAAAAAAGACAAATGCTGTTCCATTCCACTTATATGAGGTAGAATCTAGAACAGTCGAATAGCCCTAGAATAGTCAAATTCATAGAGACAGAAGGTAGAAATAATGATTGCCAGGGGCTGCGGAGAGGGGATATGAGAGTTATTATTTAATGGGTACAGATGTTAGCTCAGCAGGACCAGAGAACTGGGAAATTATGATATGAGGGATCATAGATTTTGAGAAAGTGGGGAAAGGACACAACTAGGCCTCAGGAAGAAGTGCCCCTTTGATCAGAAGCTATAATCTTTGTGAGCTGCTGTACCTATTCACACAGCGTTCTGTTCTCCACGCTGGGAGAAATATTTTCCACTGGGAGGACAACAGAGCGGCTGCTTCTCAGTAACTCTACCCGGAAGGGAGAGAGGATTAGAGTAGTTAACTGAACAACTGTTCAGAGGGACTTATAGAAATGGAGTCTGGGGTGTAGGGAAGTAGATGGTTGGCAGGAGGAGGAACCTGTACCCATCCATTGGAAATCTAAGTCTGAATGGGATTATTCAGAAGATCAAAAATAGGGGATTAACCAGCCTGAAATTTGTAAAGTGAATTTGCATGAGGAACTGGGGCAGAACCTCATCTCTTGTCACCTTTCTCAGCAACAGCTGCTTCCTCTTATTATGTTCCCCGTCTCAGGCAACAGTCGCTCTTCCCTCTCAGGTCCCTAGCCTAAAATCCGAGTAATTTCCATCCTGTCTCTTTTTGCCTTCAGTTACCACCATCTCTCTGTGAGACTATCATAGGCCCTCTGCAACTCCAGGGGCCCTCACGTGTGTCCTATATACATGGCGCCCTTTGGAATTGTTATAGGTGGGATTTGGGTCCTTGGGCAGACAGCACCTCATGAGGAGTATGACGTCCCTGGGTGAGTTGAAGAGGAGATCAACAAGACTATAACAGACATAAAAATGAAACTTGTATTTCCAAGCACTGCCAAAGCCAAGCGTCAGTACAATATCTCTGCAGACTTCAGGAACCAGATTTTATGCCATAGCCTTAAATGAATGAATTTCAAATATCAACACACAGCTCTGCACCTTTTGCTGCATGCTTGTGAAACAGTTTGGCCGTGCATTTCTGCTGCTGGACAGAAGTCCATTGTTTATTTCATATTTTATACTCAGATTTTAATTTGTCAGATGAATCACTTTTAGCTGAGTTTAAAGTTACCTACGAGCAGAGGAATAATTGGAGCATAACTGTATTTGGGCCAAGAGGATAAAGGTCAGTAGAGGAATCAGATCAGAACCTCTAACCTGAATGACTAACTAAACTATAGGCTACTCTACTAGACTAGAGGCTTAGTGTGCATTTCTTTTATTTATAGTCATCATAGGAAGTCACTTTGTCACTACTCTGGTAATGCACTGGAAAATTATATAACGAGCACTGATTTTCCGTGTGCCATGGTGGAGAGGGAGATTATGGTGTCAAAACCAGGCCACCGTGGTTGTGATGGTGTCCAAAGCTATTCAGAAATTCCTGACAGACCTTCACCTTATGAGCAAATTTCTGCAGTTTCTCAGCATGATTTTCCAGGACTTTCACTAACTTGCCAATTTGCAATATTGATCAAGTCAGAGTTCTATTCAAGAATCTGCTACAAAATATCAAGCTGTGAATTTTTTCAAAGGTCAAGTGGGATACTTATTTCATTTTAGTACCTTTCGTGTAGAAATCCTAGTGATCTTCTTACTCATCCCCTTTAGATGTATCTAAGATGAGCAGAGATTTCGGGAAACTCAGGGAGTGAGGGAGATAGGAGCTTTTAGGAGGCCAGGGTTCAATGGGTTTAAGCCAATCATCACCGTCTATGGAGAGCAGCCAGTGGTGGCAAGTGTGTTGTTAGGAAGACGGGTATGGGGAGTGGGGGAGGGGCTGAAATGTCAGGGATGAAGCCTCTCTTCTTTCTGTGAAGCATGGAGCATTCCTCTCTCTTCCTTCCCACTGAGGGATTGTATTGGTTAGGGTCCAGCAGGAGACAGAAAACACACAAACACACAAAATTAAATAGAAAATGTTTGACATAAAGAATTACCAAGGGATTTCAGTAATGAGAGGTTGGCTAACCCAAGCCAAGAGAATGCTAACAAATACAAGAATAGCAGATATAAGAGCAGCCATCATCCCGGCGCTGAGGTGGAGCACCCCAGAAGGCCATGACTCCCAGGGTGGAGATGCAGACCTTCCTGGAAAGGACACAGTCATGGCTCAAGGAGTATGTGAAGTTTGCTGGAAATCTTCCCTCTGGAGTGCTGGGGGCAGCCATCGTCATGGAGGTGCTGTGCCTCAGAGCTCTGCAGGCTGTGGGAGGCTGGGGAAACTGTGTAAGGAGCAAAGCCTGCCCATGAACACTCTGCCCTGAAGCCTCCTCATGGCTGTGTGTAGGCAAACTGTTCATGGGGAGATGCTGAACAACGGCCCTCCCTTAGGAAACTGCCCCCCTGCCCCATGGCGGGGCGGTGCTGAGAAGCCAGGCTCGGTGAGATACGCCATCATGGACACTCTGCTGTCCTGTCTCCTGAAGGGAGTGTGCTCCCACAGATAGGGGTCATTTGCTGCTGGCTGCTAGGCATTGCTGAAAAAAATCGCACACTCTGCAAGAGCCCAACAAGGAAACCTCTTCCTCCTCCAGCGTCCCTCTCCTGACAGAGTTGAACACTGGGCCAGCTGGCAGTGGAGAGAGATTTGCAGAATTCACTATTATTGCAGAGTGTGGAAGGAAAGGTGGATTTGGATCTGAGAAGTGATAAATCGATAACTCACGCTGTGCTCTAGATGTCTCCCCACCGCCTCTCCTTCCCTGAATGAAGGTGACCCTGTGCTCCTTGCTTTCTGGAGAAATTCTATTTAAACTAAAACGTTTGCTGCAAGCTGCTCTCTTTTGTGTGTAAAGCCTACTATGAGATTCAAAGTCTCTTAATGAAGGCAAAGACTTATTGCACAGCATGACACGCCCTGCGTAAATAATAAAGCATATAATAATAAAACAATTCCAGCTCTGCACCAGGTGTTGTTACCTTGGACAAGCCCTCACAACGATACCTAGAGATTGATCTGAGCCTCTGGTAGAGAACAGCAAGAAAGCAATTTAAAGAGCCTGTAATAAAATGGATGGTAGCAGCCAAAGTGTATTCACGGGGAATTATCTTAAATATATTTGCCATTTTCGTTTTCTGGAGTGTTTCCTTTGTAATTACATGGAGGCCTCTAAGGAACTCTAGTTTCTTTATCAGTGCCTTCAAATTACATCTGTGGAAGACAAGGCAAATAGTTATTTAGGACAGCATGGTTTTCGTATTTATTTATTTTCCGCGTATATTTCTTTAACAAACAATGCAAAAGACATTTAGTCCTAACACAGAAAAACTGAAATCTAGCCTTTTAATAGGATTCTAGTCCATTGAACTCAAACCAGAAGCTACACTTCTTCATCTACTTGGGGAAGAGATTACTTCTTTGGCAGATTTGGTAGATTTGCTGGTTTGTCATTTTCTGAGCTGAAGATCTGCTCCCCCCGCCCACTCCACCATACTCACATGCCCCCGAGACAGCGCAGCTATAGCAGTCACTACTCTGATAAGAAACCTGCACATGCAGGTGTTTGCTATGGAGGGAGCCCCCACAGCTCCGGCACTCGTAGCTCAGTCCCCCAGAAAGGGTAGCAAGGAGGCTGTCAAAGCTGGAGCTGAGCGTTCCATTTGAATTGGAATTCCCTGTCTGCACACAATAGTTGACTTGTCCAGCCTCCTTGCTTTCACTACTCTTGAAGAGAATGAAGATGATAATCCAGAATCAAGGCAAAAGAAGCAATTTCCTCTTTGCTTAGCAGGGAATTTGGTTAGCATCTTTCAAACATGAAATAAGACTCATGAGGGAGCTCTTCAAAATAATCAGCACATAGCAATGGACAAATGGTTGTCATCAGCACCTAAAAGCATGGTAAATTTTGTTATACATATTTTACCAGAAAGAAAAGGTACTCAAAATGTAGGCAGCTAAAAGAAAAGGATGATGGTGGTTGCCAGGCAGTTAACAATAATGTTATTTTTCTGGATTTTTTGGTGTTTGTGGCTTTGTCAGCATTTTGTAATCTGTAATGATTCTTTTTCTGACTCTAAATATTCACTTTATTAAGAGAAAGTATGGATGAAACACCACTAGGAAACCAAGAAACAGATTTTCCTTGTATGAACAAATGACTATAAAATGAAAGGAAGGTTTGAAGTGGGGGAGGTTGTGGAGACATGGAAGAGACATCGACAAGAGCGAAGACAACAAAAAGAGAACTCTGGCAGGTTATACAGCCATTTTTTTCTTTAGGGCAATTGTATAAAAGGAAGTACAACCAATTCTAGAGTTTAAGTATACACACAGGAGACCTTAAAGTTTTGAGGAAAAAGTCGTTGACTAAAACAATCAGGTCTTTAGCGCCTGTTAAACTCGTCTCTAGGGACATAATTCATTTAACAAAAACCACAGTCTCAGATAACCAACAAGACAACACTATCCCTCAAGAACTTTTGAGAGATGAGTAATCTGATACTGTATCCTTTATCA
Source organism: Equus quagga (assembly GCF_021613505.1). NCBI lineage: Eukaryota > Metazoa > Chordata > Mammalia > Perissodactyla > Equidae > Equus > Equus quagga. The sequence goes on from NC_060277.1 coordinate 7,720,549, forward strand.
AGTCTTATTTTGCTAGGAATTAGAGGGTGCTGATTTTTTAAAAGCTTATTGTAGCAAGACTTGTAATTATTATTATTATTACCATTATTATTAGCATAGAATGACAGGATGGCTACAGGGACCAATAATCGGCTGAATTACTTTTAAGATTGCCTGGTACAAACATTCCCAGGCTGGTAGCGACCAAAGTCCATGACTATTGGACAGTGTACAACTGACCATTGTACTTATGTTTCCCCGGACTCAAGGCTGAAACAGGAAGAATTTTCTACCTTAGGAGCGGCCTCTCTCTGATCCTTAGCTTTTCCATAATTGTTTGCTTTCCCCAGCCACCTCCAATTTTGGTTGCTTGCTGAAGTCCCGCAGTGCTATCATTACGTGTGCCATGAAACTTGATCACTTAGCAGAGTTGGTGGCAGCATACCGACTACCAGGGGAGGATGCAGAATCAGAAATGCATTGAATCAGCTTCTCCTACTGTATAAGCTGCTCCCCCAAAGGGAGTTAGGCTCATTGGGAGCCTGTAATAATGCAGGCCACAAGGGTACCATTTCATAAATTACCATTTCTTCATAGTTAGCTCTTTTCTTCAGTTGCAATTTCCTTGGCTGCTAGTGGGGACTGCTTGCAACTTCCAAAAAGGAGAGAAAGTGGGGCAATGATAGGGAAATAATAGAAGCAGGATCCAGAGCCTGAAATAGCTTTAGGACAGGCTTGCTGACTGTAAAACATGGTCTACTTAGTGGAGTAATGTTAGATGTTATCCATCCATCCATCTGTTCACCCAGATGGCAGAATAAATATTCTAAAAAAAAAAAAACTTGTATGTTATGGAGGGAAAATTGTAAAATTAAATGTAAAAGGGATACATATAAATCCTGAATTTAGGTATAAAAAATTAATTATACAATTACAATATGGAGGAACTCTAACTTGAGCAGATGTGTGTGTGTTTGAAAAATAACAGGTGATTAAAAACTCAACACCAGCCAAAGAGCAGCTGAAAAAACCTCTTTGATCATGCAAACAATTAGAATGTCTATCTCAGTGGCTTAAGAGTCGTGTTTTCCCTGATGATGTTTGACTTCAGGTCATTTGGTTCTGAATACTACATTTAAGAGGAGCGCTGTACCCTGGAATTCTCAAGCTGAAATGGTCATGAAGCTGCTAGAACGTGATTCTAGGAGCTGCTGACGGCCATCTTTCCAGTTAGATGGAGATACTTTCCTCCAATGTGAAAGACTATAGCTGACAAATACAGAGACAGATAGGGTTAGTCAGTATTTGAAGTACCTTCGTCAGGAATCCACACTGTCACCGGTGGCTGCTTAGCATTTCAAATATTATCAAAATCTTCCCCAGAGAGGTTGTTACTAGTTTAAGGGATGTTAGAAACAATTTCCTCAGTGGTGAAATGAGTTGCTTTCAAGATAGATGTTTGGTTAGGAACATCGTCCAGGTACAAAGTATGAAAATCACGTAGCTTAGAAGACTGGTACAGCTATTGTCGTGCTTGAGGTCTGCGGCACAAAACTGGTCCTATGTTCCTTCACATCATGGGGGGACCCAGTCAGCTGATCTGACTCCAAATCTAGGTAGTTCTGCCATGAGAATATTGTTTCTGTGTGGGAGCAAGATTATATGCAAGGTGCCATGAGGCAAAGACCACAAGCATGTAACTAATTTTGTACTTGCTTGCTAATAAATATTTGCTTTCTTTTTTGTGGGGGGCTGGTGAGCAGAATTTGGCTCATTGCTTGCTTTCTTTGTGATATACCATCGGTTATGGAGGTTATATACTTGTGATGCATGTGTGTTTATGTCTATGTGTGGTATCAGCCGCCCCCTACCTCAATCCATGGGAAGATAACAACAGTCTCCCCCAAAATCTACTATTTGCTGAATGATCAAACTGTCTCACATCCATTTGCAACAAGAGGATGGGGTTTTAATACCAGTGCAGAGATGGTTTTGAGGCTGCAGACCCCACATGTGGCAGAGTGCTAGACCTGGGCTTTGTTCATAAAGGTGAACAGGAACTGCCCCATGGGGATGCCTTCATAAGCCAGGGCACAGAGACTCTCATCGTGATGACGCACAGTCAAAGACTACAAAACACAAGGGTACTCTACCACCCTGAGATCGTTAGTTGGCACAAAAATCCGGAGCATTCTCACTCAAGAAATTATAGATAATAGAGCAACTTGGAATAAATTAAAATATAAGTATCTTTAAAATGCGTAGAGATACAGCAGAAGAAATTGAATACATAAGAAGAGGATATTATTATTTTTTTAAATTACAGGAAGGTGTGAAGAACAACAAAATAGAAATTTCAGAAATAAAAAGTTGTTGAAATGAAAAAGTTAATAGATGAGATAAATAGTAATTTCACTGAAAAGAAAATTCGTGAAATGCAAAATAGAAGTGAAGAAATCAGAATACAGTGGAAAGAGGTAAAGAAATGGGAACTAGATAGAGACAGGTTTGCCAGATTTATAATGAATGATGCTTATGCTCCAGGTCCTTCACTTGTGTGGAACAATCCTTCCAGCAATATGCCCTTCCTTAGCAATGTGTTCATATTATTATACGTTTCTTTAAAATTTGCAAAAGTGAAATTTTAAGCTGCCATTGCTTAAGACTGCTGTATCATCTTTCTATTCCATTTGGCCTCTGTCACACTTTCCTCATGTTAGGTAGCAATTGAGTGGCTGTGTACATTTTAGGGAAAGTTGACATGGGGATATTTTGGTTTGCGATTGGTGGGATATATTTATGTAGTTTGCAGTGACTTCTTGGTGTAGCTAAGTTGCTGTAGGCATCCTAGGGTAAGAACGGCTTCCAGGAATACTTTTAGCACCACGGTGCCAAAATACCTAGCATCATGTCACCGAAAGGCAGGACCAGAGGTCATTTCATGATTGGAAAATGTCCTTTAGCCCCTGGTACTGAGACAGTAAGGATAACAAAGAAGGTTTGATATATCTGGGACCGGGATGTGGTCTTACAGTTAATATACGAAAGAAACTTGCCAGTGGTTTTTCCCATATCTGACGAGCAACAAAAATCCAACAACAACTACTTGTGGTGAGTTTAAAGCAAAGTGGAACTAAACCACTAGACAGAAATAACATGGAAGATGGAAAGGATGAAGATGAAGAATCCTAAATCCTTTTAGAATTTATATTGAAATCAAATTTAGACTTTAAGCTGTGTATCTTTAAAGTTAAAGAATTAATCATAAATTTAAAAAATTAAAAGAATAAAAATTGAAAGTGTAACTATAAACCAGTAGGAAAAAAGGGAAGAATATGTATTCAACATCATGTAGGAATAAAGGAGGGAAATGCAAAATTGAAGTCTCTGAGTCAGGCACAGAATAGGATGTTATTTTTATTTACAAATGAGGCGAATGAGGCTCAAAGAGTTTCAGTGATTCATCTAAAATCAGACATCTAAATGGTGGAAACCAGACTGATCTTCTGCCTTTTGGGTCGACTCCTTTTCTATCTCACTAAGCTAGCATGTCTCCTTCCCTTCTAAGAGGAACTCTCTGCAGTATCTCTGACACGTGGTTATATTTGAACGCTTCCAATATAGCCCTCAGAGCAAACGTTTCCATCCAAATCTTTCTTTCCGCCCAATCATCTGATCCGAGACTCACTGGTTATGGTTGACACAGCCTTCTGAATGCTACACATGGAGCAGGAACTTTGTCAGTTGTCCCTGTGCCCTAATCTGCCCCCAGTACATACGTCCACTCTCTGGGTGTGGCCTTAGTACACACCTTGCCATTGCAATAAAACAAGATGGACATGAAATGATGTCAGGTAAGACCTTTGCTTATAAACTCAATATTATTTAAGCTTTTTGAGGTTACCTGAGGAGATTTTTGTTGGATTTTGTGGTCACATTGGAGTTACCAAAGAATGGAGACCCCTCCTAGAACCTCAACTTATCAGATGTCCTTTCCAGTAGGAGCTCAGCTGGCAAAACAGTCAGAAGTCACTCACATTCTGCAGCAGCTACTTCATCTTACAGGGCCCTGCTTGCCTTCCTATGTGGTGTTTGGGGGAGAAAGGCGTGGTGGTAAGGAGCCTGTGGTTAGTCCTAGTGCTTACACTTCATTCAATTTCATCTTTTGGTCGGCTACATTCTACTGGATTATCCATATTTCTATGTTTTACTTTTATGTTTTATCTTGTTTGTTTTTATTCTACTGTAATAAGTGTATAAGGTTTTATTACTTACTGATGGATGGAGAGTGATTTTTTAAACTGCATTATTTAGGCTCTAGAAATCTGGCAGCATTCTGCACTCCTTCAATTCCCAAGTTGGAATCTGGCTGAGTGACCTGGGTAAGAAGATGTGTGATCTGATTAGTTAGTGATCTCTCAGTCACCGGAGCCGCCGCTCCCCTCCGAGAACCAGTGTCTTTTATGGAGCAGTATAAACTTGTTCAATGGACCAGCATCTTTTATCAGAATCATGTTGGCACGCATGTGTTCAAATAATTTAACGTTCTTATTTCATTTTACTTCTTTGGTGAGTGGGATAAATTTATATGCAAGACATTGGACTGACACAAAATAATCCCTTTATTAAAAAAGTAGGAAACCTTTAATTGTCTATAAAATCTCTCTTTAATTCCTTGTTTTCCATTCGCTGTTCAAACTAAGTCTTCCTCCACCAATGTACAGAAAGAGCTCTTGTCAAGGTCATCATGTTTTCTACTAAAGGACCGTCTTCTCATTTATCTTTCGAAAAACACATTCAACACTACTCCTATCTTGAAACACTCTCCTCTCTTATCTTTCCTGATATCACGTTTTCCTGAAATCTAATTTTCCACTCGTTTCCATTCTCCTTTGTTGACATCAACTCCCTACGTCCAACCTCTAAATGTGGTGGCTCTTCAAATCTGCTCCTAGGGGCTCTCTCTCCCTCACTACTCTCTTTTCTAGGAAATCTTACTAATCTCCATGGATTCTTGAGTCCTTGCCTCCAAATTCATGTATGTCCCCCAGATCTTTCCTTTAAGCATCAGATTCACATATCCAACTGCCTACCTGAAACATCCCTGTGATAGTTCACATCTCAAATCAGTATGTTTGAAAAGGCACACTCATTCTTTCCCTCACCTGTTGTAGACACTGTTAGCCACCTATGCAACTCTGTCTATCTCATGTTTCTTACTGGCAGAACTCTAATTTTATTTTATTTTGATAGACTAGTTTTAGAGCAATTTTAGGTTTAAGAAAAGATTGAGCAGAAAGTATAGAGAGTTCCAACGTACCTCCTTCCCACGCTCCCATGCTCCCCACCTCCCACCTCCACACAGTTTCCCCCATTATTAACATCTTGCATTATAGTGTGATACATTTATAGCAATCGATGAACCAGTATTGATAAATTATTATTAACTAAAGTCTACAGTTCACATGAATGTTTACATTTGTGCTGTGTAACGTGGACTGTGACCAATGCATTATGTCATGTATCCACCATTATAGTATCATACAGAATAGTTTTACTGCCCTAAAAATCCTGTGTTCCATCTATTCATCCCTCCCCACTCCTTCCCTGACCCCCTGGCAACCACTGCTATTTTTACTGTCTCCATAGTTTTGTCTTTTCCGGAATGTCATGTAGTTGGAACCAAACAGTATGTAATCTTTTCAGATTGGCTTCTTTCACTAAGAAATATTAAGCATTTAAGATTCCTCTATGTCTTTTCATGGCTTGAGAGCTCATTTCTTTTTATTTATGAATAATATTTCATTGTCTGGATAGCCCACAGTTTACTTATCCATTCACCTACTGAAAGACATCTTCGTTGCTTCCAGTTTTTGAAAATTATGAATAAAGCTGCTATAAACATTTTTGCACAGGATTTTAGGTGGACATACATTTTCAATACATTTGTGTAAATTCGTAGGTCCTGATTTTATTTTATGATTTGGAACTTCCTCACTCAATTTAGGGGGAGGATTCTGTCTTTATTTTCAGGGAAAAATCCTGATTGATACTAAACAATATGGAGATCCCTTTCTCCGTGCACGCAGTTGGTTTAGGGTGTTGTTAAGACCCGAGGAGGGCCTTCCACAAGCCATCTAGAAAATCTGTCTTCACTACTAGAAAGGAGACAGTGGTTGAGATAGCCATTCCCATCTCTGGAAGAGCTGATGCCTGAAACTGTGGCAGTCATTGTGCCTGAGGATAGACCCCATAAAGTCATGCGTCGCTTAACGAAAGAGACACGTTCTGAGAAATGCGTTGTTAGGGGATTTTGTCTTTGTGCGAACATCATAGAGTGTATTTACACAAATCTAGGTGGTATAGCATACTCCACACCTAGGCTATATGTTACTAATCTTATGGGACCATCATTGTATATGCTGTCTGTGGTTGACTGAAACATCAGTAAGTGCCAAGTGACTCTATATGGAATAGGACAGAGCTAAGAGGACCACAGAGAAGTAGACCTACAGCCCTAACACACAGCCCCTGGATCTTGCCCTGCTATGTACCTCTTAGTTATGTCACATAACACATTTTCATAAGATTTAAAGCAAATTAAGTCTGGGCTTTCTGCTAAGCAATAGCATCATGATTGTTACCCTCCACTCACCTCCCTAGTCTTCCTTAATCCAGTAAATGATACTATCATCATCTACATGGTCATTCAAACCAGAAATCTCAAAGCTGTCCTTGACTTCTCCCTCCTTGTCTGCTCCTTCAGACACCTCCCACACACCTAATCCCTCTGTAAGTCCAATTGCTTCTTCAAAATATTCTGTAATTTATTTTCTTCTCTTTATTTCTACAAACACACCCTAATCCAAGCCACCATTGTCTTTTTGCCAGAATTACTGCAGGATCTCCCTTCTTCTACTTTTGTGCCTCTCCACCTGTCTCTAGAGAGCAGCAACAGAATTTGAATCAGACCCTAGGTTTAAAATCCTTCAGTGGCCTCTCATGGTTCCTAAACCAATACCCCAATTCATCCCCATGGCCTGTAACACCCTGAATGAGGTGGCCCTGTCATTCTGTCCAACCTCAGTTCATGCCACCCTTCTACTGGTTTGCTATCCTCTGGCCACACCGATTTGTTTCTCCTTCCTAAAAGACATCTGTTCTGTCCTACCTCAGGGTCTTTGCACATTCTAGTCCTTCTGCTTGGGCTGCCTTCTGACATGACACGAGGCCCTGCCTCTCCTACACACATGCACATACTTTTCACATAATTGGCTTCTTCTCATTTTTAGGCATCAGTATTGGGTCACCGGCTCAGAAGATCCTTTTCTGAGCACCCATTCTAAAGTTGGTTCCCACTATTTCTTTCAGTTTTACTCTCATGTGTTAGCTTTATAGCACTTATTATAAGCTTTTATTTTATTAACAAATAATTACTAATTTTCATAAGAATGGAAGAGACAAGGAAGTCCATCCCTCTTATTCAACATAGTGTCTCCAGCACCTGGACAGTGCATTACATATAGGAGGCCCTCAATGTTAGGTGCTGGATGAGAGAGGAGCGATAAACTTTTCTTCTTCTGTGTTTTTAATAGCCATGTCTATTGATCTTAATCTGGCATTCATCAAGATTAGGCTGTTTTTAAACAAGAGAGTGACATAGTGGAAAGGCAGAGGAAAGGGGAGAAAACAGTAAGAGAAAAGGGTGGAAGAGGCACTTTACAATTTTTCGTGCTCTGAATATTGGTACTTCTTTTTAGAATTTCTTGAAAAATCACTTCTGAGAATCATATTTGATTTAGAAAGCATAAATAAAGCTCATTATATGAGTTTTACAATTTTTATTCTATTTGAGTGGGAAAACAATCTATGTACTTTAGTTCAGTAGAGCTGAGTGTGGATTCAGTGTCCATGTTCCACTTGGATCAGTTTATAGTGTTTTTAGTTAATGAGAAGGAGGTCACTGGATTACTATTTACTCTTGAGAGATGTTTTTATTTAATGTCTGTCTCATTGCTATGAGGAAAAGTTGCTTTATTAATCACTCAGAAATACATTGGATTGAGTCGATTATAAGCCTTCCATTACTAAAATTAGATTTTTTTCATATTTGCACTATGTCGACTGCAATAAACAAACCAACCAAACATTTTGAGTAGACACTAGGCCTTTAAATGATGGAGCAATTTAGATTGAAGTATCAGATGAGGTTGTTTAGAAGCAGGAGGAGAAAGAAGAAGGATTTTAAAAACTCATTATCATTTAATCAATGACTAAATATTTTTTAGTTGCGGTGATAAAACTTATTTCAAAACCAGTACTTAGTTTAGAAGTTCATTTATCATGTCTTTTGGAAGGATTCTAAGAGACACTACATAATTTTTATGACCTCTTTGGGAATATCAAAAACAGCTCTAGTTTCAACATGGTTCATTTTTTTTGTCAATGTCTGTTTCTGTTGTTACATATTTTATTAAAATATGATACTTGCATTCATTAGATCCCTTTCTGTAGGAGTCTGGGTTTCAGATTTCCCTATTTGGATTACCTTTCCTCCTCCTTCCCAAATCTCTTATGGCCAAGTTCAAGTCTGTAATATTGTGATTTATGACAAGAAATATAATCCTTGGAATTTCCTAAGTGATGAGAGACATAAAGATGTCTTCTGTTATGTTAATGAGGTGACTTTCAGAAAGCAACTGGTTACCTAAAGATGAAGTGGTTGCCAGGGGAACCAACCATGTAATTAGAGGGCTAGAGCTTTCAGTCTCAACCCTGGACCTCCAGGGAGGGGAGTGGGCTGAGGTTGAATCAATCGCCAACGGCCAACGATTTAGCCAATCATGACTGGGTAACGAAGTCCCTATAAAAACCTAAAAGGTTGGGGTTCAGAGAGCTTCCAGGTTGGTGACCATGTGGAGATTTGGGGAGAGTGGCACACTCAGAGAATGTGGAAGCTCTGTGCCCCTTACCTCATACCTTGCCATATGCATCTCTTCCATCTGGCTGTTCCTGAGTTAGATCTTTCTAATATAAACCAGTGATCTAATAAGTAAATTGTTTCTTTGAGTTCTGTGAGTCACTCTAGCAAATTAATTGAATCCAAAGAGGGGGTTGTTGGAACCTCAGATTCACAGGTGACAACCTGGACTTGTGATTGCCTCTGAAGAAGAGTGAGGTGGTCTTGTAAGACTGAGCCCTTAACCTTGTGGGATCTGATGCTATCTCCAGGTAGATGGTGTCAGAGTTGAGTTAAATTGTAGGACTCCCAGCTGGTGTCCAAGAATTGCTTGGTGCTGTGGGGAAAAAACCCACACACTGCAATAATTGACGTTGGTGCATAACTGAAGTTGCTGATCAGAAGTTGGAGCAGAGGCAGAGTCAGGGTCAAAGTCCCACTAGGGTCTCCAAGCCTCTCCTGATGACCCCACAGAACCCCTTCTCCCTGAAACTTGTATGCACCCTGAATTTAGCACTGACTGTGTCTTATTTTGTCTTGCTGCCATGCTATAGTTGAACAGCCTTTTGGGTTTCTGTGTAGTCAGTTTCCCTCCTCTCCAGGATCTCTCTCACCTCTCGGCCTTGGAGGAATGTTATATACAGGTATATTTGTACTACCCAATCCTTCCCTTGGCCACACTGATTTGATCACAAGAGATCAACACTTGGTTCATACCCAACCAATCATGCTTTCTATTTAGGGAATGAAAAATTTGGATGGAAAGTAGCTAGCACTTCTCTATGGGCAACTTGAAAAATAACTTTTGTGATCAGAAGTTGCCTATGTACACGCAGCCATAGCAGGGAGTCCCATCTGGAGAGAGGGAAGATGGAAGCAGCAACACAACGGGAAGCAGAGATGGAGGCAGAACAAGCGTGGGGGAACCGATGGTTTTCAGTCCTTGATCACACGTCTTTACGAGATGAGGCTTCTGTTCTTTCCTTGGGTTCCACACAAAACCCTGACACTATACACCCTTGCGTTGCTTTTCCTGGTTTGATAGTTTTCCTTACACATTAAAGAAACTTGGATAAGATATATGCTTCTCATCGTAACAATATCTTTATTTTACAGGATTTAAAAATATTTGTGGAAAGAAAGGTCAGGAATGATAGCTTTTACCTCTCTTCTCAGTGAGAACAGCCCTGGGCTCGCAATAACTACTTTTTACCCTAAACTTAATCCGCAAATTCCATTTTTTTAAAGTAATATGTGAAGAAAAATAATATTCTAAGACTTTACTTTCAGAAAGTATTGAACCTAATGTGAATGTTTTCAATTTAAAATTCGTGGTTCCAGGACTTCCTGGATGAGTGACTTTGGGCAACTAACAATTATTTTAAGCCTCTGTTTTTTCATATCTAAAGCGGGAATGATAACAGTGCTGCCATGAGGGGATGTTGAGAGGATTCATTTAGAGATTGTGCGTGTAGGGCCTAGCACATTGTTGGCACATCTTTCGGTTAGAACCGAATGTTACACGTGAGAGAAGACTCTAATATTGGCCTTAACAACAAAGGAACTATCCCTTGTTGGTTGAAAAGGCCAGAGTCATAACAGCCTTCAGATGAGGTTTTACTCGCTGAAGATATGGTTTCTCTACCCTGCTTTTTGTCAGCTTCATCCTCAGGTTCCATCCTGCCATCACTGGGCACAGCTGGGCGCTCCTCAGTAGCAAGTTGGATGCAACAGTCCCAGCTGTCACAGCCTATACACACTGTGCCTTGGTTTAGCAGTGGGGTGAATCTTTCCAAACAGGCCTAACAGAAAACTCATTGGTTCTGACTGGATCCCTTATCCCCCCAGTCACGGCAGGCAGGAAGGTGGGATGGAATTCACCGATGAGTCACCCATACCAGCAACAGTGTCTGCGGTAGGATAGTGGGAAGGCTAGGTCCTCAAAGGAAATGTAGGGAGTCCTTCCCAGAAGTAAGGCGAATAGATTTGGGGCAGATGTCTTCTACAGCTCAATACATTCAATAAACGTACTTTTCTTTCATCTTCTAAAGGGTTTTAAAAACCTACACAAAATACAGCATATTATCTTCCCCAATATTTTATTATGCATGAGCTCTTATTGTTGCATAAACTTTCATTAGTTTATGTCTCAATTTGGTTTTTAGAAATGGATTCTAAGAAATATCTTATTCTTAATTGAAAAGTTGATCAGAACAACTTATTATTTGTCTTTTTTAGGAAGATTAGCTCTGAGCTAACATCTGCCGCCAATCCTCCCCTTTCTGCTGAGGAAGACCGGCCCTGAGCTAACATCCGTGCCCATCTTCCCCTATTTTCTATATGTGGGACGCCTGCCACAGCATGGCTTGACAAGTGGTGTGTACGTCTGCACCCGGGATCTGAACCCGCACACCCTGGACCGCCTAAGTGGAGCACGAGAAAACTGCTGTGCCACCAGGCTGGCCCCTTATTGTTTGTCTTTTTACTTGTATTTGTTTTTCTTTTAATACGGGTTCTATTCTTCAGAGTCCTCTAAGGAAATGGGATTTTGGCAATGTTTTAATTTAAAAAAAAGACCTCTTTTCATTTTAATGTGCTGGATCCTGGTGTCTTCAGTTCTTGTTATACTCCTGTTCAATTATTCCTTCGAGAGCATCGTTCTCCCATGTCCCTTCTTTATTGTTACCACATCTTTTTGGAGATGAGCTTCTGGTCACTACTGAATCTCTTGGTATCTGGTAGAGTCTGAGCAATTACATTTGGGGAGCTATTTATGAAGCTACACTTTTTTTTTTTAAAGATTGGCAACTGAGCTAATAACTGTTGCCAATCTTCTTTTTTTTTTCTGCTTTTTCTCCTCAAATCCCCTCAGTATATAGTTGTATATTTTAGTTGTGGGTCCTTCTAGTTATGGCATGTGGGACGCCACCTCATCATGGCCTGAGAAGTGGTGCCATGTCTGCGCCCAGGATCCGAACCAGCGAAACCCTGGGCTGCCGAAGCAGAGCACGCAAACTTGACCGCTCCGCCGCAGGGCTGGCCCCTGAGCTACACTTTTAAATACAATATTCTAGCGTAGTTTAGGAATTCAGTTTAATAGTATATATTACATAGGTTTAAACCAATATTATTTGGATTAGTAACAATTTTTACAAGTCTTTTATTTTAATCTTCCTGAAAAAAATTTCCTTATCAATCCCGTTTCTTTGTTCGCCGTTTTATTTCCCCATATTATTATTTCTGATAATCTCTACTTCACATTTTTTAAATTGTAAACTACAGAAATAAATACCTTTTACATACACTTTCATTATATGTAAACCCAGCATATATACACACTCACACACGCACATAAAGCGAGTTGCACAAAATGATGCTTACTCTGCACAATGCACTTTGATGTTGTCTATTCTGTTTTATTCTATTCTGTACCGTTGCACTGCACTCTGTTCCACTTTATCGTATAAATTGCTCTTTTATAATCCTGTAATTTGATTTCATGATCCACTGATGTGTCTCAAAATACAATTTGAAAATTATTGCTCAAGCGGTACTTCCTCAGTGATGGTTTTTTACCCCCAGGGTTTTATGACTGTGTTCAAAAGAGTTTTTGTCTTCATGAAGGCAAAATGGCAAAAAATTTCTATTTCCATTTATAGGGACATTATACAAAATAAAATAACTATTAAATTTTTGCCTTAATAACTACACAGTTGAGAGCCCACTGGCACGGCAAGTGAGAGTGCGTGCCAGTTAATTAAAACCAGGTGAACACGATCATGATTCAGTTACTTGGTTGGTTTTCTGCCCAAAAGAGTGATGCCAGATGCCTGGATATTTTGACCAAGATGAAGTCAATTTCTGCAAATGTGCCTGATAATTTGTATTCATCTGATAAAGAATTTTATACGAGGCATCATTATTATCTCTAATGCATTAGAAACCAATTTGTAAGAGAAGATAAACCATTAAACTATATTCAGTTTACTTTTAATTTACTTGGACCAAACCATTTGGAATAACAATGTGTATTTTTGAGAAGTGCCTGCTTGTAGTAGCATAAAAAATTCCTTTATTAATTGTCATTGAGAAACAAAAAATGAAAAATATCAAAATGAAACAATTGCTATTTTAAAGTACAAAAATATAAAAATTGCAAACATTAAATCATAAAGTTAGTTTTGATGCATTTTTGATGCCATAGCACATTGCTAAAATTTCAATTAGAGTATTAGCATACATTCTGCATATTAAGACCAAACAAAAGGAATTTACCAATAATTTTGTTTTTACCTATATATTTAAATTCTACTATATATTTATACCCCTAAATTTATACCTATAAATTATACCTATATATGTTAAATTATACCTATATATTTAAATTAGAGTAGGCATCACTTTTAAAATGAGAAAATTCTCAATCTCTCTCTTTCTTTCTTCCCCTCCCTCTCTTCCTTCCTCCTGCCCTGCCTCCATAGAAAGAGATCAGCTGGCCTATCCTACCTCTTGAAGACTCATGAGGCATTATTTACTTATTTAAATAAAATCCTTGATGGTCTGACCCTGGAACATATTCTATAGAGTTACCAATGAGAAATGTAGCTCAGTGACTCATGGTCACCTAATACTTGTAGCATCTGTTTGATGAGTTTTGATTTGGGGTCATGCTTGATGTTGTGTTTTTTTCTGTTCCCCACGTCTTAGTATGTCTGGCTGGTCTTTCTCCACCAGCAGTCAACGGTGTTAATGCTGCTGTTTCAGTTTTCAGGATGATCGCCCGTCTCCCTGAAGTGCCCATTGGGGCCGGTCTGATGGATTCTGTGAGGCTGCACAGCTTGCATTTCAAGTCAGCCAATCCAAACAGGCTTCAAATCTGGGGAGAGTCTCTTCAGATATTTTGTGATTTTTAACAGTCAATAGTTTTATTTCAGTTATACATAAGATAATGGACTTTATTAGAAAATATTATATAAATAAACCATATAAAATGGTCTTAAATAATATGGTGATATAAATTTTTTTCTTAAAATCAATGTTTTTGTCTTATACAATTCAAAAGTAACACAGTGATTAAAAAATTTGATCCATGTTCTTATGATTGTGTGATATGATCTAAGAGTTTGAGTGTCAAAAGTTCAGGCCACGCTTCTGTAAAGTAATAGAAAAGTCAGTTATGTATTTGGCCACAAATAACCTGTTCCTGGCTCCGACATTACCAGACAAGTAAGACTGGATATGTGTGTGTGTGTGTGTGTGTGTGTGTCTGTGTATGTAAAAGCTGAGGCTAAACTAGCAGGAGAGGGTAATTATCAATAAAAAGTGAAATCAAAAGCTATAATTCGGGGCTGGCCCCGTGGCTCAGTGGTTAGGTGCGCACATTCCACTTCTCGGCGGCCGGGGTTCATCAGTTCAGATCCCAGGTGCGGACATGGCACTGCTTGGCATGCCATGCTGTGGTACGCGTTCCACGTATACAGTAGAGGAAGATGGGCACAGATGTCAGCTCAGGGCCAGGCTTCCTCAGCAAAAAGAGGAGGATTGGCAGTAATTAGCTCAGGGCTAATCTTCCTCAAAAAAAAAAGCTATAATTCTTTTCTTAACCTTTTTTTTCTTAACATTGTTTCAACTTTCTAAACTAATATTTACTCCAAAGAAACGTAGCAATGAAAACACAGGGTAAGAATACTGAGAAAATTCAATCATAAATGAATAAATTGTGTGACCTGAATTTTAGTTTTGAATTAAACTGGGCAAATTCAGCTGGTTTCCCCTTCTCTCCTGCTGAAGTAAAGTTTTCAAAGGTTAAATAGCTATAACTCTCAGGCAAATAGTTATGACTCATTGGTTAATGAAAGAACCAATAAGATGTTAAAACTGGTCTAAAAAGCATTTAAGAAATATTAGGATAAGATTTCTCCATTAGATAGAAAATCGCTACCTTTTGGGTTATGTCTTCTACCAGACAGAAATTATTTTCATCTCTACTAGACAAAAATCTACAGGATACCTTTGACCCTACAGAGCTGTAAAACAGCCCACTCCTGCACTGAAAGTACACTTAGCAATTTCTTTCGCCAATTTTCAAGTTCTAAATAATTTTTCTGACACCTGTACTCTTAATACTTCCAATGCTGGAGTATCGGTCCGCCTCACTCCCTTAGCCATCTCGTTCGGACTTGCGGCTACAAATAATGCCAACGCTCTGATGACTCCCGTGTTTCTATCTATAGTTCGGACCTCTTTTCTGAACTCCAGACTCACATATTTGCACTGCCTGCAGTACAGTGCACATAGATATCTAATGGACAGTTTGAATTCAACTAAACTCCTGGTTTTTCTTTCTATAAAAAGCCTACTCCGTCTACCTCCCCATCCCCGAATATTGGCTCCCCTATCCTTTCAGGTGATTAGAAGTTTGCAGCACCTTATTTTCTCACTTTCCATAGGCAATCCTTCAGGAAACGCTAATCCATGATTAGTGGAATCCGTAATTCAAATTATATCAGAATCTAATTACTTCTCACCACCTCCGCTGCTACCATCTTTTATACCATAGGTAAGTCCCTGCAGAAGGCCTGAGCTCCAGAAGACACCTTTTGCAAATAAAGCAGTGCTTTGATGTGTCCAAGGGTAAATGAGCGGTTCTCTAAACCCGAGTATACAACCAGCTCTCCAGAAAATCCACTGTACTGAAAAGTTCAGTAAGTGGTGTTATTAAGTAGAACCTTATATCTTTGATTTATAACTGCTATGTAGCTATTCCTAATATCTCCAAGCACATATAAAACAATTTCCTCTATTTAAGCACGTTGTGAATATTCTTTTATTATTTTCAGTCTCAATTTTTTTCTATTCATTTACGTAAGTGACAATAGTCACTGTTCAAAATAATCGATTTCTCTGATGTACATGTCACTCTTCAGGGAACCTGAGATGTGCTGCTTTAGGTATGTATGTGTGTGCATGTATGTAGAAAGGCTCTGACTAGCTTGCCAGGACTGCCATAGCAAAGGCCTACACACAGGGTGGCTTAAACAACAAAAATTTATTTTTTCACGTTTCTGGAGGCTAGAAATCTGAGTTCAAGGGGTCAGCAGCGTTGCTTTTTCTGGAGGCTTCTTTCCTTGGCTTGAAGACGGCCGTCTTCTCTCTGTGTCTTCACAGGGTCTTTTCTCTACGCCTGTGTCCTAGTCTCTTCTTACGTGGACAGCAGTCGCTGGATCATGGCCCACCCCATGACTTCATTTTACCGTAATTACCTCTTTAAAGGCCCTGTCTCGAAACACAGTCACCTTCGGAGAAGTTCAACGCACGAATTTGAAGGGACATATTTCCTGACATAACACCTTCACTTCAGTAATGGGCACGAATACCATGCTCACTTAAGTAACTGGCCCAAATGACAAAGAGTGAGTCTGAGCCATGACCCTGCATGTCAAGATTCCAAAATAATGGAATTCAGGGCCCATCTGGGGCATCCCTTCCCTTCAGGTGCCCTTTGGGTCTGAAGTATCTACTCATCTCAGTTAAGCAAATGAGTGTTGCACATATGTCTTTATCTCTGTCGATTCAATGGAGATTAAAAGACATTGAAAAAAGAGATAAAAATTGCATCAGCAATAAGTCATATCCTTTGCAAGAAGCAGTGAAAAAGAAGGCTATTCTCGATACTTGCAAAAATTGACTATTCTGTTTTGTTTTCATGTTAATCGTAGGTATCAGTTTTACATACAAAACAATTCAGTAAATAATTCACATAAAATCAAGAAAGTTTCAATTTGTCAAAGTAGTCTTTTCCTCTGTTGTTGAGTCAAAAATCTAGAAGAGTTCTGTAGTTGGGGACAATAGGCTATATCAAAGAAGGAGAAAATATCTATGATTTTTAAAACCACTAATTGAAGCTTTAAGTGTCTGGGCGTCTTCTGGTGATTTGGGGCTGAAATCTGCTCCGTTCTTTATTTTCCTTTGTCAGCGGTGCTCACCATGGTGACTTCAATAAAACCCCCTCACAAATGTTTTTCTTCTAAAGTGAAAAGCACCTTCTTAAAGAAGAAGGCTGACAACCTGGTAGGAGTGGGTGTTTGGAAATAAATGAAAAGTATTCTGCTTTCTTCATGATTGCTGTAGGTGGCAGGAGTTAAGGAAATTATTGAGGGGATCAAGTTGGTGCAGGAAACATTTTATCTTGTTTGGGGATAAAAATTAATCTGATTTTTGACATAGAAAATTAATTCAAAATATGCTCGAGAAACTTTTCTATTTCATAAAATTTCCTTATTTCTCATCTTAGAATTTGGACACGCTTTGTCCATACGAATTCGTGAAGCACTTCAGAGTACGAATTTTTTATGGA
Organism: Equus quagga; assembly: GCF_021613505.1. Taxonomy (NCBI): domain Eukaryota; kingdom Metazoa; phylum Chordata; class Mammalia; order Perissodactyla; family Equidae; genus Equus; species Equus quagga. The sequence goes on from NC_060277.1 coordinate 7,737,843, forward strand.
ACCAGTTTAGCCAACGCCTGATCCAGCGACTTCTGCTTGGGTCCAGATCGACTTTCTTGGGACTGCTTTGGAAGACTTACCTAACGTGGGACTTTGAGCACGCCACCAAATCTCCCTGGTTCCCTCCGGTTTCTCCCCATAAAGTACAGAGGCAGTAGAAGCCCAGGAGTTCACAGCCTCAGTCACATACTAGCATCAACTGAAGTTGTTTAAAACAAGCCAACGCCAGGGCCCTGCCCAGAGATTACACTTTTAGGTGTGGGGTGATATTCAGATGCAAGATTCTGTCTTCTTTTTAAGTACCCAAGGCAATTTTAACGTCTAGCTGGAGTTGAGAATCATTGTATTTATTGATCTCAAAGGGCCCTTCCAACTCTACCATTCTAAGCCACTTGCCTACAAATTGACTTCAGCAGGGCTTGAGTCTATCGGAATGCCAATTAAGTACCTTTGTTTTCAAATTTGTTATGTATCTTTCTTTTCAGGATTCAGGAAAGAAAGGTATTAGCTTTCTTTTTTTCTTTTTTGGAGGAAGATTAGCTCTGAGCTAACATCTGCCACCAATCTTCCTCTTTTATTTGCTGAGGAAGACTGGCCCTAAGCTAACCTCGTGCCCATATTCCTCTACTTTATATGTGGGATGCTTGCCACAGCATGGTTTGACAAGCTGGGCATCGGTCCACGCCTGGGATCCGAACTGATGAACACTGGGCCACCCAAGCAGAACGTGAGAACTTAACTGCTGCACCACTGGGCTGGCTCCAGGCATTAGCTTTTAATTTAGGAACTTAGTAGCTTTACTCCTATTTATCCACTCATTATCCAGAATAGGCCCAAATGTGTTTTGAGAGTGAAGACATTACTGAGTGCAGAATTAATGTCTTCGCTCTCAAAACACGTTGGTTTTCAAAGAGTTTTATTGCTTAAAGGCTGATCAAAAGGCATTAAGTAGATTCAATATTATATTATTTTTTTCATGTGTGTGGAAAAGGCCACGACAAAGTTAACAGTAGAATTCTCAAAAGTCTCTACAACTCTTTGTTGGCATAGTGGATAACTTTCTTCTTTAGAACAATGACTCTCATCCCTGAGGGCACTTTAAAATTGCCTGGGAAGCTTTTTAAAAATCCTCGTGCCCAGGCTACATCCTAGACCAAATCAGAATCACTGGACCAGGCACCAGTTTTTTCAAAGCTTCCTAGGTAATTTCAAAATGGAGCCATGGTTAAGAACCAGTTGCTCTAGAACGAAGTTGTGTGGACGAACTATCAATCAACTGGCTGATGAGGAAATGCTGAGTGCCTTAGCCATCTCCTGATTAGAAACAGCACCTTCCCTCCCCTGTGGATAAAGTTGTCAGAGAGGATTATTCTTCTCTTGCTAAAATTACCATTGCGAGGGAAGTCTGTTCTTTTAAATGTTCTGTGTGTTTAGACTACAACTATTTCTACTGAAGATGGCAAATGAAATGTTTCCTTCTTAAGTTGATGAATAAAATCTAGGCCAGTCTTCTCACAGACCCATTTGAAGATGATTGAAACAGTGGGTAAAACAAGGACAAAACAAATTTTTTAGCAAACGAATTTGTTAGGTCAAATTACAACTCAAAAAGACTCAAGGATGTACACCTTTGATGTTTCTGACTCGTTGTTTCTTGGTAAGTAATAATGCATTTCAACACTATTTCTCTGTCATTGTGATATTCACTGAAAACGTACAGAGCCCAGAGCCTCAATACTGTAGTATCAAATGTCTGCTTAATTGTCACTCTAGAGCTTGGTTCTGGTGTTTCCCCGAAGCCTATAAATCATTATCAAACAAGAAAATCAAGTAATTAAGCTCTCTGGCTTGAGTCTGATCTATACCCTCTATCTTCAGCATCAAAAGGTATTCACTCACATGGCCAGTTAAACTCTCTAATAAGGAACCTGGGTCAGGGAAATGATTTGCTAATGCTTTCCCAAACATAGGGGGTAAGGGCGCTGTCTCCTCCAGTCACACATGCCAAATCCACTGTTGTTTTCAATGGCCTGGACAGAAAGCAAAGCTGGCATACGTGGAAAAGGATGATAAAAGTATTAACAGAAGTTAGTAAAAAAAAGTTGGCTTCACAAAGTACATCTGAGCTCTTCTTGAGATGACTCCAGGGCATGTCGCAAATTCAACCATTTATGGTCAGTTCGCTTTTATCCTTAAAATCACACAAAACAAGCAATTGTTTAGAATGAAATAATTGGTTTAATATTCATGGATTTGAGAAAGAATTTGAATTAAACTTCAGTCTGGGATCTGAATTAGCACCATCTGAATACAAAAAGATACATGCACAAATTAGTTTAACAACATATATAGGTAAAATATATCTGTTTTACTTGATAATACTTGTTTTGAAGGACCTTCTTGGGGTTAAACTTATTTTTGTTAGTTGGCTGGGCACGATACAGGTTGAACGCCCCTTAGTTCCAGGGCCTTGGCAAAATTAACCTCCAGCGGCTTGCCTGTGCCTTTGGTGAGCCTCAGAGACCGGATGCAACCTCGGAACCGGATGTTGGTTGTCAGGCCAAACTGGTTGAGGCCGTCTGAAAAACAGCAGAGAGCTCAGTTTTGAAATTCAGCTGCTGTGTTGACAGCATGTTTCAAAGTCAGTTGTTAGTTTGCGATTCCATTGGAAGGCTGTTCTATGTAAAGCTAGTGACTTTCTTCTTAGCTTCACTAATTGTTAAACTTGTAGAGAAACACGAACTTTTTTATAGTTACGTATTACGAGATATGGAGACATCCAGAATTAGACATTTTAAGACATCAAAGAACTTGGTTTGGAATGAACAAGTTTACAGTCGTGACTTATAATTATTAACTTTTTTAATGAAATGAAGCAATCGATCAAATACTTTAAGTACTGAATTAGGAAATGGGCTTTTAATGGTGACCTTATTACTTTGTTACATTGTAAAAATAAATGCCAAAAGGTTAAGTCGGTTGAAAACTCACACAAAATCTTTCTCTTTTTAAGGATAGACTCCCTTCTTTCAGCACCTCAGAGGTGCTAACTAGGATCCCAATTCGTAGACTGTGAATGGAGAAGTACATTATCTCCTTCATAATATCGTGGGGTTTATCCTGATTGAAGCAGAAGCAGGTCTTTCCAGAAACCCAGAAGCAACTTTGGCAAGAGGATCTCTGAATTGGTCCCCATTACCCATCTATCTTTCTCCATGTCAACCACTCCTGAATGTATATTTTGCTTGTTTTGTTAAGCAGAGGAGCTCTATATAAACAGGGGTGAAAGTTTTTCTTGCCCAAATACTGAAAGACCATTCCAGGAATCTGTGTTATTATAGTATTTACTAAGAGGCACTTGGCTTATTTCTCATCAAGTTGGGCACTCTTCTCTATGGACACTTTATGTAGCTCTCTGTGGTTCACATGCTATATTTAAAGTGTTAGAGGAGGAGGATTATTTTTTTTTTAAAGATTGACACCTGCGCTAACCACCGTTGCCAATCTTTTTTTTTTTCTTCTTCTTCTTTCTGCTTTTTCTCCCCAAATCCCCCCAATATATAGCTGTATATTTTAGTTGTGGGTCCTTCTAGTTGTGGCCTGTAGGATGCCACCTCAGTGCGGCCTGACGAGTGTTGTCCATGCCCAGGATCCGAACCAGGGAAACCCTGGGCCACCGACGGAGCGCTTGCACTTAACCACTCAGCCACGGGGCCAGCCCCTCGAGGAGGATTTTTGAGTGCAGACTTATTGCTTGGGTTTCTTTGTAATATAAATATAAACTCTATAATAACGTAAGGGGGAAATTAGCTACCTTTAACCCAATGATTTCCAGAACTTGAGGAAATAAGTTCCATAACATTTTATGATTCCTCTGGTATATTAATTTTAAAAAAGCTAGAAAGAACACCAACTCAGGCCTCGATTGCTGTTAAATGCTTCATATCTTTTATAAGCCAGATTCATTTCCTGTAGCCTCCATTTCCCCAGAAATGAAACTTCAGAGGCTATCATGAAAAATTTAGTCCCATGTGGTTTATGTAAGTAATATGCTCATTTTACACACTGGAAATGTCAGGTAAGATGTTATTTATGGGAGCAGGTTCTAAAGCTAGGAAGAAAGTATACTTAAGCACACATTCTTGGACATTATTTATGGAAAGATAAATATCTTCTAAAACTACCAACATCATAGAGCAAAGAGATTCTGGCTGGGGTAGCCAACACTCACCTGGGAACCCTCCCACAAACACAGGGTCATTTGTATCAGCTGATGTGGATGCTTGGTTTGGGCTCTGGGCTTCCACCTGGTTCCCATCTACCGTCAGCTCAATGCGGTGTTTGATCTTGTTGGCCGTGACTTTATGCCATTGTCCATCACACAACTGCCCTGGGATACCAGCATCATAGACAGCAGTGAATCGACCGGCGCCATTGTCCACATGAAACATGAGCTAGAAAGTAGGAAATTGAACAGTCACAGATGGTTGCAGTGGAAGGAGATCACGATGGTTCACACAGTAAAAATTTTCAGGTCTCTAGGAAAGACATCAGCTGGAACAGTTTAAAATGAACATAGGCATACTAAATTAAAAAAAAAATCTTGACAGAAATTAAAATACAAATATAATGACCAGAAGTCACAAATTATGTTCTTTGCTTTTGGGCATTGTTGGGAGAATAGGCAAAATGTGTGAGGCTGGTAATAATTCTGCTTTCAGAAAATGTGAAATACAATTTGAGGCCAGCTGACATAAAAAGGACCTAGATACACAGGAAAAAATTCTACCATAGAACTTTTAGAGTGTGAGAGCTCTTAGTGAACCCTATAAAATTTTCTGAAAAGATGTTGTTTAGAGTGATTCATTAATTTGGTTTACAAATTCATTTTAAATGATTGTTGGCTTTTTTAATTTAAGCTTTTGATGTTTTAATTGTATGTGTTTTTCTTTCCTTCATGGATTCCATTTTATATACAGGATTAAGAGCTACATAAATTACTTTTTTGGGCAAGCTTCATGTCACAGGTGCCAAAGACTTTGAGCCAGAAGGCCAGTTAAATTCTTAACAATGAAGAACTTAGATTGGAGGTTCTTGTCTAAATGAGAAAAATCTGGTTTTGGTAACATGGACCAGACTCTGAAATTTGAGATGACAGAATTCTTTTGAAGCTGATGAAGAAAAGAAGCATATTGAAACATTAAAAACAGTCAATCTGGCAACACATCTGATGAGGTAAAAGAAAAGAAATAGGGGTTTTAAAAAGAAGATTAAAAGTGCAAGTAAATAGGTGAAAAGTTTGTAAACTATACAGTGATGCAAATATTAAGATTCTACTATACTGGGTGGAGTTTGTGATAACAGGATTTTGCATATAAAATGAGGTCGGTGAGAAATCCATAAGCATTATAATGGAACTCAAAACACTGACAAGTTGATAGAAACTTATAATCAGGTGATGAAATTAAGCTTACTCAAACAAGATGTAGTGAAAGTGTATTTTGAAAATCTGGCCAAACTACTTAAGGGATGCTTATTTGTTCGCCCTTTTTGCCTCTGTGCTCCTGGATGTTTTTGCTTTATTGCCTTCAACGATGGTTTGAAGATTGACATGAGGGATAGAGGAGGCAAAGGAAACCATATTTTGGGTCACTATGAGCTGTTTCTTTTTGGGAAGCAACAATACCCTGGGAGTGGAAACACGAGTTGAAGTGTGAGTCCTAGTTAATAGCCAAATAGAAAACTTGTGAAATTTCTTCCTTTGCCTTCCCCTTTTTATGGTCTCCCTATAGTACACAGTATATACAAACAGGTTTCCACTGTTGTTCATAGGCAGGCAGGGACTAAAGAGGTGTGACCAATTAGATTATCTATTGTAAGCAAATTGACAAAATATATTATACTAATATAAATTGATTATAACTTTGCTCTTTTTTGAAATGGTATCTGGAAGCATTTAAATAAAAATTGAGAAAATGATACGTCAGCTAGCCAACTTGACTTATAAGAAGTGCCTACTGTTATAAGAGGCAAACACTGATTTTAGATAATCCAAGACCTCTCCTTTTATTTTTTTACGTTGGAATCAAGAGTTTCATAGGCTGTGTATCTGTAAAGGGGAGAATAACAGTGCACTTTTAGCAACACAGTAAGAGCTTGAGATCTAAAACTGGTCCATTATTAGTCATCACAGTTGGCTTACTGTAGTGTCAGCACATTTAAAGTTTATGTGGGTCTACAGAATAAGTGTGTTGAAAATACACATAAATTGAGATAATGCAGAAAAATGAAAAAATTTAATCTAGCTTTCTCTCAACAAAGAATACAGCAAGGCTTCAAACTAGAGTTTCTACATATGGACAACAATATCACGAAGAGATTAGGAATGTTAAGATAGCTCACACTCACCTTTTCATCAATCATTTCAATACCCATTCCATCCATCTTTTGGCTGCTGATTCCCAGAAGAACTCCAGTGGTTCTAGTTGTACGGAATTCAAATTCTACAAGAAGGTCCAATCCCACTTTGAACCCACCAACTGTGAAATGCAGATATTTTTTTATTTGTGGCTTAGAGTTTAGGGATTGTTAATTCAAATTTGTACAATGCAATTGATGAGGATTTTTAGGCTGCTTAATTTTAAAACAGTTTATGATGAGGATTTTTAGGCTGGTTACTTTTAAAACTGCAGATGAGAAGCAGGCTCCGAGGACTGGAATTTTGCTTGCCCTTTTGAGACATTTGCGTTTGTGAAGGAAGAGGGGATGACCTTGTAGGGACCTGAAATTGGCCACCCCAGGATATGTCTCTGGCATCGGGATTGTTTGGGGCTGATTGCTTTTGATGGGCTGGGACAGGGAAGGAGGCTCTGGGGCAGGGAACTTGCCCTTGTTGGGACACATTTACATTTGTAAGGTAAATGTCTACCTGTAAAACGTGCCTCCCTCTCTGTACCAGGAAGAAGAGGAGAGATGACCTTGTCCCTAGAAACTCTTAATGGGGAAGGCAAGAACTTAAGTTGGTTGCTGTCTGGCAATCTCATGTAACTGGTTTAGGGTGGTGGCGCCTAACCTTTCTAACCTTTACTTAATCCGATTTGATTCTTGTCTAAAAGTCATGGGATCACCCAATGACCAGACCCCACCTGCACTGATACCATTTTAACTTTTTTTCATGTTCTTTCCTTTGTCTTGTAAAGAGATGAATCATATACCTATGCCTTAAATTTAGCTCTAACCCTCAACTGGGGGCAGCAGAAGCTCTGACTGCCCATGGGTGCTGTCCCCATGCTACACTATTCTCTAAATAAAAGAGCACTACTGCCAGATCTTAAGAGTCTCAGAAATCTTTCTTTCGACTCCTCGGCTCACCGACCCCGCATCACAATGGTTTTACTAGATTTCAATTTAGATGTTAGCCAATTATAATAAGTTCCAGACTCTCAGATGGCCTATACTTCCACCATTGTATCATATAACACACTTTATAGCTATTGCTTATTTTCTTGGCTGCCCTCTCTCCCAGAATGTAAACTCTGTGAGGGCAATGACCTTGTGTATATTGCTCACCATTTTACCCCTGTGCCTACCAAAGTATCTGGCACATAGGGAAGTTTAATATATATTTGTTGAATAAACGAATGAATGAACATATGCTGAAATTGACTCAAAGAATCTCACAGTCAGGAATGATTATGTTAGAAGTCTTACTGTTGGATTAAGTCAAGCATTTCAGTGATGATTCAGTAGAATTTTACTGGGTAACTTTAAACGGCCCCACAATGACATGAAAGGGCTCAAAATTTCCGGAACATTTTATTAATAAAGAGAGGAATTGCAAGCACAATTTTGAAGGAGAAGAAACTGGGATGTAAATAGACTTTTCTAGTTCATCTAGTTAAATGCTTTCTCTATAATTTTCCATATTTGATTCATTAGTTTATTTAATCTTTTAGCAAGCATTGAAGACATGCCTCTTAGAAACAAAGTGATTCCTTAAGACCAGGCAAGACCACATCAACTGCACGGATTAGTAGGAAACTCACGGAAATGTTCTCCATGTCTTCTATTTATCAGGTAAGAAATAAACACTATGTGTAATCACAACAGTCTTCAATGAAGGGTGGCACCTGCTATGTGAAAGACTTTTTATCTGCTGAGAACTTTGATGGTTTGGGATGAGTAGATTTTAAAAATAAAGGGTAGAAGAAGCTGAGTTGTTTTTCAAGATAAAACAGAAAGACCTTGTTTCTGCTCCTGAAAGGGGAAGTAAGGAGAAGAGAGGAAACACTTGAGGCAGGTCAGCTGAGGACAAAGGGAGCAAGGAGGCCATTGAAAACCCACTGATTGGATGCCTGGAAAGCTTTTAAGGATAAAGATGTCAAAAAATTAAATTGAAGCTGTCTGTTTTCCAGTGACACAACCTCCTCTGACCACCTCAGTCTTACATAGATTGCATTACACTGTGTATGGAGATGGCAGGAGTTGTTGGAAATTGCGGAAACGGCTAATTTTCTGGTCCAGTTTGATCTGGAAGCAAAAAAGCCCAGACAGGATGGCGAGTGAATCTGTTAAGTGCAGAAGCTGAAGCCGAAGCTTGCCATCAAATTTAACCAAGAGAGTGCTAGCCATCTGTGAATTTGCAGAAGTCTTGGGGAAGGCTTTGGACTTTCATAGCACATGGAACTTGGGGGTCATCTTTACCCCCAATGTTTCAATATTTAACATATCCTGTGTTTTTCTCTTTTCTGCTTCTGCATGGGTAAAGTTCCCACTTATGCTCTGTTGGAGGGTCCTGCTCTTTTCTCTCTGACAGCTTAGGCATGTGGGTGTTCAACTCACCTTCTAAATTCTAGCTCAAATGTCAATTCCTCCATAAAACCTTTCCTGATTTCCCCAGCCAAAATTAATCTTTCTTCTAAATAGCCACAGAACCTTGCTTTTACGTCTTTTATAGTTTTTAATCATTTTTATTTGCCTTCTTGTGATTTCTGAGCACAGAGAGTCTTACCATTAATAGCAAATTCTAGAAGGAAGAAATAGCATCTCATTTACTTCTGTTTCCCATGGTAACTTCTATATATTATGTGCTCATTAATTGTTTCTAATAGACAATTCATGTGTCTATGGTAATGATAGGACTGAATATTCTATCTTAAAGTATATTAATGTCAGATTTTTTTTTGTTATTATGCAGAGGTTATTTCATATTTTTCTTTCCAAATTGCATATGCGCTATCAGTGATCCAGACCTGCACTGGACATTTTCTGGAAAGAGGAGACACTTCAAGAAAGACAGGGAAGTGCTAGTCATCATCACCATCGATGGGAAATGGGCACTAGTATGTGTGCATTGTGTGTGTGAGGGGAGAGCATGAGAGGGAGCCTTGCAGGGAACTGAAGAGCAAGAAAGAAAAATGGCTTCTCATCCCAGAAAGGAAGACAGAGAAACCTGGAAAGTAGATAAATCACATAGTATAAATATCGGAAACTTCTTACAGAATTTCATTTATTTTGCTGTTATTGATTTCCAGGAAAGGAGATGGATTAAACTTTCCAAATAGCCTTTTACTTTATTTCTTCTATTAATTCTTTTCAGAATCAGATACATTCACTTAAGAGGCATTTTTTATTCCTCCTATACCTTTTTATTTCTGGTTGAAATAAAGGATACTGCTTTAGGACCCCAGGGACTTTTATTTTTCCACATAGGTAAGAAGTGAATATTTGTACCTAGTTAATGTTCAGCAAGAAGGAAATGGAAGAGCCTTACCTGCTTTGGCAAAGCCTGTTCCATCAAAATATGTTCCTTTCTGAGCATTTGCGAAACATGTCCCAACACGGAAGCTGGAGGTTGGCTGTTCAAGATCAGCAGGGGCCTCTGCCATCTGGAGATTTCTGATGCAGCCATCAATGCTGTAGGTCACCTAAATATCCAAGTCAGAAGACACAAGTATCAGGTTTTAGCAGAACTTTGCCTATATGTGGAATGCAATCATTTGTTGGGTGTTCTATGCGTGTAATCATTGGCCAGTTGTCTTATGGCATTCCCCAAAGCTGCCTGGACCTGCACTACCACCCCAGGCTTTATGGCATGGGTGCAGATAATCCTGTTATGCTTCTCAACTAGGATGTATTTAGCCTGGAATATGATCGTTCTGATATTCTAAATACTGTGCACTATGTCTCTAAGGGGAACACTGGTTGGACAGAGCTATGGGCCCCATATGAATATCATAACTTTTAATTAGTTTCTTATGTTTCTATTAATAATTTATTAACCTTTCTATAGATACATTTTGTCATAATCTATGTTCAAATTCTATTTGAAAAGATAATTAGATTTGGTTCAATGCTTCTTGCTTACTAAAATGTAATGAAAGCAGTGGACTCTTTCCTGAGAAAATGCATGTACCCACAAAACTTGAAAGTTTGCATGACACATTCCTTGTTTAGGGGCTATAGAAATCGATCAATCATACTCTGCTCTGGTATATTTCATCTGGTTTTAGGGATGCATGTTAATCACTCCTGCCACTCTCACTTCAGACTTTCATTGTGACAGGCCTGGGTAGCATAGCCAATAGCTATGAAGAGAAGGTCATACTGCACATCCACAGAGGAGCCAAATACTGAGAACTACAACTACAATGGACAATTGCATTTGATGAAGAACAACTCCACATTACCATGTGTTCTAATTGGAGTATAGAAATGTATCCCATTTGTATGCAGTGTGTTCTCTAAAAATGCTAATCCTCTGTGCTTCTCAAAATAATCATTTCCAAAGCAAATCGACACATGGTCTAATAAAAAATTATTTTGTGAATACTGATATACCAAATTATGAAGACTTTAAATTCTGAATCCAATATCAGATAACTGTACTCTAAATGCTGCATCTCTCATTATTTTCTAAATCTCTAGTCCTGAAACAATCCCGTCAATACCATCACCAGCTTCTTTGTCGTCCAGTGCTTTCTATATGCTTGTTACTCTTCCAACGGATTATGTATATTACCTCATTTAATCTTTATGGCAATCTTGTTTGTTTGGTATTATTATTATGCTATTCTACAAAAGAGGAAACTTTGTGAAAGAAAGATTAAATAACTTGCTTAAAATCACACAGCTAGTCACAGTTATGCAGGTATTCAAACCAAGGGAGTCTGGTTCCAGGGTCCACACTCTGCTCTGTGATATTGCTTCTCATAGTCAAATCGGTCTAGAAGACTTTCTCTCCCTTCTCAGAAAAGATGATTTCCTATTCAATTATAAGTGGTCATGGGCCAATGTGACCTACTGATACAAAATACATACATGACTCAGCTAGTTATTTAGGCCACAAAGAAACAAATTAGACACTTACTGGACCAATTCTCCGGGTAGTGTAGTTAATGGGCAAGCCACCAACATACAGCATTCCCACAACATCCAGGATATCAGCTTTCTTGGGACTGACGGTTCTGTTGGAGGCATCATCTACATAAAGAATTCCTTCTTGCTTAATTCGTGTAATCTTAATCTACAAAAAGAAGAGGACTCATTAATGCTAATCATGGATAAATTTCAAATATGCAGAGTATGAGACATAAAAACTTTTAGGATACTCCTTAGGAAAACTGAAGTAACTTACTGAGTGCCAACTTCATAATATAAGTGAAATTAAACCTACTTACAGAATAGCTCAAATTCTGTCTTTGCCATTACTACCATCTCAAAAAGGGTACAAAATCTTCCTGGATGAGTTTTAGATTGAAGACTCTTCTATGGATTGCCAAGTGAGCATATGTCTCAAGAGGTAGGCATGTTGTAAGGAATCTGGCAGACTGAGAGCACAGTCGTGATTTAAGTGGGCTACAAAATTCATGTCCGGTTTTAAAAGTGCATTAGTTTGATTGAGCAAAGCCTGGTCTCCCCAACACAATTTCAGATATGCTACATCCCTCTGCCTAACAGGCGCTTCTGGGGCAGAATTGAATGAAGGGCAGCGCATCCAGGCTGCACTGCCATTTCTGCAGCGGCTGATTAGCACAGTCAGGGAGGAAGATGGAAAGCTGACCAATGCTGAAATTACAGCAGTGGAGTGAATTATCTTCTAGGATAGAGCAAAATAAGGGGTCTGAAGACAGGCTTGAGCATAAAAATCTTGAGTCTGAATTTAGGGAAAGGAGAGTGTAACCCTGTGAAATGCTGGAGTACAATAATGGTTTAAAAATGAATCTACATCCGAATTAGAATAATTCAAGACCTCATTCCACACTTACCTATTCTAGTTTGGGAAGTAATTTTGAAAAATATTCAAAAATAAAACCCCTCTTTAATTTGGCTCTTATAGGATTGAAGTTTTCTTTCTTAATCCCCACTGTGGCCCAACAATATGTCTTTTTCTCAAGTGTCATATTTATTATTCTGTTAGCCAGAGAGGAGACTAAACCTTAATGAGAGTTCCTTTGTAAAGATCAGTGTTTGCTAGTCATAAGCTCCCAAGCAAATATGAAGATTCCATTTCTTATTTCCAAGATAACACATTGGCTGATTTCACATTTTTATGATAATTTTTCATGTTCTTTGGCTTTCTATATGATATGACAAGTCAAAGTATGTTAATACATAAAATCTAACATCTAATAATACATACTCTGAAAATAGCCCATTTTATTGGTCTACCTAGGGAAGCTTTACTTAATAGCCTACCACAGGTGCAGAAACAAATTCCGTGTTTTCGTTTTAATCAGGCAGTATATTATCTATTTGCAGTCATGCCAAAGAGGACAGTAAGCTGGCAAATGAGCCTTCTGTGCCCATAATAGTACCAGTTTCTGGGTGTAAGGCCAACGTTTTAAAAGTTGTTCTAAATGACTGTTGGTGGAAATGACACCCTAGGGCCCTTTAAACATGATATAGCAGATTCCAGACTCCTGTTTTCACAGACCAGTATGGGGTGGAATCGGGGGGTACGTCTTAGGGCCCATTTTCATGTTGTCAGCTTTTAAGTTTGTCAAATATTATTTTAGAAAAGAGAGGAAAATGTAATCTCAGACTAAACACTATTCCTTTAAATTGAATACATAGAGCTTTACGATCCACATACCCCATTGTCCCATGTTTCTCACTTAGAGTAGAGAAAATGTCTTTAACTACCTGGCCCTCGTTTGTGGACAGATGTTTGGGAACCACAGCTGTGTAGCAATGATGGGATCTTGTAATACCATGATGAGGCACATAAGTGATCAAATATAGACCTACCCAGGTCTGACCACATTTTCCAAGGGCGGGCAGTTGTATCTGGAGCTTGCTTTATTTTTAGCCTTGGCCACATTCCAGGAGCACTGGAGTCAGTGTCTGCACTGGCATATAGTTCTGGCACCAAGGCAATGCCAATGGCCACCACCCAGTATGCCCTTTACAGGGCACTGCCAACATCCCAGGGACTATTACCTTGTGCCACTGGCCATCATTGATTTTGGTGGGGATCATGGTGTTAGTGTCACCACTTCCCAAGTCATAACTGAAGTAGGGCAATCCATTTCTCAGCTGAACTGTAGCAAAATCAGCATGATTGATCCGAGCCATGTAAAAAAGCAGGCCTGATTCAGCTTCGGTTCGCACTTCAAACTCAATTGTGAGGCTGTGAAATAAAAGCATGCAAGTAAAACAGAAAAGAGCACTCTTATCCTAAGATAGAGTTGCAACTGATCATGGGTGCATGTTCATAAAAGACAGGAAAACCTCTGAGATGAGGACTTTCCAGGTCTGCTGATTTCCTGTACTGGGCTGCTCAGACTCAGACAAATATAATTCTATTCTCTACTGTACTCAGTGTATTAAAAAAAGCTCGCCTCATTAATGAATAAATGTAGTTGATTAAATTTGAATAAATGCAAATACTCGATACTTCCGTTTATCAGTTCTTATCCAATATCTCAGAATAATACATACCGGTTTTTAACTTTGGTGTCATCAAATGCAATTGCAATATGACTGTTTTTGGAAAGCCCAAACTGCTTGCTCCCTATCAAAAGAGCTGGTTCTGATTCTGCGGCACAAGGACCCTGTAGAATACCAAGGAGAGAAAGAGGAGATAATGGGCTCCATTCTTTTAAAATGTAATGCTGCTATCTAATGGTCTCCTCTATTTTAGCTTAACGTTCTCGTATGATCTTATTTAAGCTCCTTAAGAAGAGAAGCTGTCTCTTATTCATCTCTGTGCCCTACACATAGTAGGTACTTACCAGTAAATGCTCAGTGAATGTGAGTCAGTTTTCTTTTACTGCACCCTTGAATTGACAAATGAATCTGCTCAAAAATATTTGTTGATCAATTCGTGTTTTCATTATCATCTAAGGAAAACTATTGTTTATATTTCTGAGAAAACTGGAATTTCCTTCTCCCCTTTACTTTACTTATGAAGAGTTATATTCTTAGAAGATTGAACAGGGACAACCAGGTTATAGGAATAGAAAAACATGTTCCTTCTTGCCCTTCCCATTTCTCTCTCTCACTATATTACTTTTTCTTGAAAATTATCAGTCTACTGGAAGATTTCCATGAATTTAGACTTTCAAGATGGTGTATCTAAACTTGCAAGTCAGCCCATTCAGGCCCTTAGCCAGTTGCTAGGCAACCCAGCACATTTTTTAATGTAACCCACTACACACCATTTCAACTGCCACTGTTCAAAGATCAACTTCCTAGTGTGCTTACGAGGGATTGCTTGGTGCAGGGCAGGCTTCAGAGGCGTGCTATCTGTGCCGACGTTGTTTTAATGCTCTGCTGTCACCATCTTGAAATTCTTAATAATTTTTGAAGAAGGGGCCCTGCAAATTACATCCCCAGTCCTGGCTAGGTGGACTATATTTGGCTACTGTAACCCTCAGCTCAGGAGAGAATCAAGGCTCCTCAAATTTCCACAAGCCACAATTTCTGCCTCTGTTCTCTATTTTCAGAAGATAATTCTATGCACAGGCTGCTCAGGAAGTCTTTTAGAACAGGCTGTACATGGGAAAATAAATAACCTGCACACTTTCAACAACACATCTGTTTTTAAGATCTGCACCTAACAGCTCTGGATGGGCCACTGCCCCGGTGAGCGCTGACTCAGGAGAGGTGCTCGAACAGCCTAAGGCAGGCTTTTGATGCAGAATGTTCTTCCCAAATAGTGTACCTCAAAGATGACTCATCAGCACACAGGAAATTTTTACTTGATGAGGAAAAGCCTTGCTCTTGTTTCTCTCGAGCTTAGTCAAATAAAGCACTCTGCCACAGCAGGTAAAAGCCTTTAAGAGTTTTGAAATGCTATAAAATTGGTCTTCATGGAAGTATTTCCCTTCTTGCTTCCCAGGAGACGGTCAGTTGCAAAGCATAGACTGTGGCTGAAATTCACGCAGATATGCAAAAACCCAGTGGGTAGGAGAGGAAAATGCTATTTATTCACACAGCTGAATGGCCTCTCTTGGAATCAACATGTGGCACCTTTCCTGTTACACTACTTGCAAAAAGAGCCCAAATGGAAGCCTCTGGTAGCTTAATGTCTCAGCCTTCAGTGATGCTATTAATAGAATTGGAATTGTTTATCAATCTCTCCCCATATTTCCTGTACAGAGGACCATGGCAACAAATGTAAGCAGCCTGCAGTCCTCCTCAGAGATCTCTAAGAGAGTCCTACCTGCCGTGAGTCCAGCAGGGGCAGAATTTGGCTAAAACATCTCTAAACCCTCAGATCTGAAGACTGAGGGATTGAAAAAGTCAACGGATGCTGAAGAATTAGGGAAGAATGATGTGTAGCCTAAAAAAAAACCACCATAAGAAATAGGAAACTTATTTCCATGCCATTGTTACCACTGTGGTCACTTGTCCAGTTACTAACTATAAATGTTAATATAAAATAACCTTTCTGATATAATCTTTGAAATTCTCAAAGTGGTAATTGTCAAGATTAGGTATTTTATTGGCAGCAGCTGTTTGTCGTAGAGAGCTTTCGTCTTTATATGTCTCGGGCATCATGGCCTGAACCCTGTGATAACCTTGCTTGGTGGTACACTGGACGGGCAATTCTCATGCTGGTCCTGAGCTCGGCAACAGTTCTCTGTCACATTACCAGATTTTCTACATGAGAAAGGCCCACTTATGTTATTTTAGGAAAACATTTGACGAGAAAAAGACAGGGCCTTTGAAAGGGTCCTTTTAAGAAGCACTACATGACACACCCACTTGAGACTCAGGAAGAGCCTCCTGGAGGGGCCCCTGCCTCTCTTCTGCGACAGGCGGGTCTTGAGAAACAGGTGGAAGGAAGCAGCAGCTAAGGAAACTGTCTCCAATTGGCCAATGTTATAGAAGAGAGTGGTGACAGAAGGGCCACTCTACCAGGTAGCTAAAGTATAAAGCCGTTATGCTGAGCCCATTGTTTGTGAAGGACATCCAAAGTGATGTTTGCTATCATCAATTTGCAATGGGATGGATATCACAGATACTGCCTTAGTAAAACGTCTGTCACCTTCCTTTATATATTTGCAGTTGGAAGAGGACGGAGAAGTGCCCGTGGAAGAGGGTTTTTATATGCATCAACTTTTGGATTTAAACAGGAAGACAAGCCTCCAACCTCTTATCTGATCATGTTTTTGGTGCCAGTCTAGATCCCTCCTCTCACTGGGTTATAGGGAGATGGGACTGGACCACGTCTGCTTTGCAACACTTTCCCGAGAATGCATCAGAAGCCGGGCCTGATGCTGGGACATGTGCAGGACAATGCGGTTCCTAGCTGTTTGCCTGCCATGCTGTGCTCTCCTCCTCCCCTTCAGCCCCTCCAAGGGTGGACTGCTCACCCTGCTGCTCAAGCGTCGTTTTCCTTCTAAGATTTTAAAGGGGACCAGGTGAGATGGAACAGAAACTGCCTGTGGTTTGCACAAGAATAAAATGATCTAGTCATTCATGACATTTTCAACCCTGTTTACCGTAGAAATCTAAGCTAAGAAAAAGGGGCCGGAGGAAGGGTCTTAAATTGAGGTATTTAAGGAACCTTTCAAGAACAGTTGTTGTAAGCTGAGCCTTCCTTCTCCAAGCCAACGTGAGCTCGAGGGGAGGCATCGTCTTTATGGACGTAAGAGTTTACCTGTGTTATTTTGGAAACACGATCTCTGAAACGTGTTAAAACAACAATAATAATTTAAAAATCAGTCTCCATGGAGGCTCATCAATCTCAACATGTTACAACCCTGCCACCTTGTGGGGACTCTTTGAAGTACTATCAGTACTATGGGGAAACATGATGCGTGAGGAGGACATGGTGTGCTGGCTTCTTCTCTGTCTCTGTTTGGCAGGTGACAAGTCGTGGGCAGGCAGGACTCGGTGGGGAGTGTAACTGTGGGGGTGCCCCTGGAGAGGAGGGCAGTCCTGTGGTCGGAGAGGATTCTGGAGGAAGCCGCGCTTAGGCAGGTGGATAGTGCGGTGGATCAGCAATGGAGAGAGAACGTTTTCACCCTCATGCTGTTACTCTTCTAACTTCAGGCCAGAATAAAGAGGCGGTCATTTCATACTGCTGGATGCTGGCTGACATTTGGCAATAAGTTATCGGCTTCAGGATACCATACAATTGGCGGATAGGCATTCCTCGGATTTAGATGGGTACAGAGCAGAGATTTAAATTGCAGTTATCAAAACTGGCATCTTTGTTCTTGAAAGCACCCAGAGATGAATCACCATGAAAACGGCATCATCTTCTTCTTTCATGAGTCAATAATCCCTCTAACAAATATTGGCTAAAATCACATCTGAGAAGTGGGGTGCTTCTTCCTCATGCTCTTTATGGATGAATACTAACTGCGAGATACTTTTTGCATCACTGGCTCTAATGTTCTGGAACATACAATTCCTACTCACGCTGTGTATTGGGAAACCACATTATGTTAACTCCCTGCACTCGAGCTCTTTTGGTAAGCACTGGGCATTTGCAATAATAGTTACACCCTAATGCCTGAAGAGAGATTCCTTGCAGTATGGAAAGTGTGTGCTTTCCCTTTAAATACGTATCAGTATCCAATCGATTTATCCTTTGGCCTGGACTGTACTTAGCTTTTAAAGTCCTAGCATGAAAGCTGCTGAGAAATCGCATTCTTCTGCTCTGTTCTTTCCTCTCTGTTCCTTCTTTCCTCCAGCTCCTAAAGAGCCTTAATAGCACAGGGGCTCTTCACGGCGGCTTACACTGCTCTTTTTAGTGCTCACATTTTAAACTCTGAGGTGTTAAGTTCGACTTGACTTTACTTGAATTTAACAAAACTCAAGCCAAAAAAAATGCAGTCAGCCTGTTGTGTACAAATCCACGCAGGCCATGCTGGTGCTGAAGACTTGGTATAAACACGGCATATCCTTGCAGAGAGCTTGTCACATTTCGACAAATTTCTGTGTTACTAGAAGTCCAGACTCTTATTTACCCCCACACCCTGCCATCCTCCATGAGCAACATCCACAAATATAATATGTAGCAATGTTTTACTCAGCTCTAAATGGGCTAAAGGATAAGAGAGAAGTATAGAGAGAAGACAGGCTACCACTAACAAATGATGTAATATGCAGAAGATGCTCTCTGACCTATGAGGTTTCGGCATGGATTAATAAAAGGACTGACTAATCCATTTCACAGAGCAGGGCTTTCTCAAGCTGTTCTTCAGTTGCCCTGGAGTATGGTGACTGTTGTCCTCCGGCTATAAGTTTCTGGTGGGGAGGCATGTCATGGTGTAAAGAAGACAAAGAAAGGCCAGGGTACTGAGAACTAATAGGAGTTTTTCCTTTCAACTGTTCTAGAACAAACAGGGGTGCCTATATAGGCAGTGCCCACCTTGGGAATTAACTTGTAAGTCTCAATACGTAAATAAATTCTTAAAGTCTACATTCTGATTTAAGAAAAGAAAGGAAGATGGTGAGAACTGAAAATGATGGGAGACTTGAGAGATAATAAGCATTTCAGGTTGGAGTTCGTAATTGTTCAACAATGGAATACTCGCCCCCTTTTTCCAAGCACTTGCCTGCATCCCCAAAGTGTGAAAGGGGAAAAGAATTAGTTCCCAGAGAAGAGTGATGGGGTGTTACTAAGAGCCAGGCCTTGTGCTAGGCGCTTTGTGTGCAGTGCGTAGGTTATCCCCTCGTGATCATCCTCCAAGGTAGGGATTATTGTCCTTCTTTCTCAGTGGATCATGTTACATTTAGAGAAGACAAGTAACGTGCCAGAGTTTGCCAAGGTAGGTAGGTGATGGCAGGAAAGGCAGGCAGGGCCAGATCCTGGATCTCTTGGATGAAAGGCCCAGTTTGTTTCCTCAGTGGCTGTCACCACGGAGGGGTCGGGAGAGTCCCGCTCACCACGTTCCTCTTCCCCAGGGGAAGAATCAGCTCTCCAAGTGGATGTTGCAGAGGAGAAAAGGTTGAAAACTGTTGCTTTCAATTTATCTTCTTCAAAAAGTTATGGAAAAAAACCACATTTAAGAATATTTTTTTAAATGATGAAAATCAGCTCTAGTCCATAACCCATCTGTTGTTAGCATCTGATGTATTTCTTGCAAAGGTTTTTCTGATGTGTTTTTCTATCTATTGATCTAGATGTGATTACACAGTATATACAGTTTTATGTCCTGTTTTTCCCACTTAACATAATGTCATAATTATGTCATCATCATTTTATATTGTTTCAATTGAAAGATTGTTTTTTTTTTTTTGGTGAGGAAGATTGGCCCTGAGTTAACATCTGTGCCGATCTTTCTCTACTTTGTATATAGGACACTGCCAAATGTGGCTTGATGAGTGGTTTGTAGGTCTATTCCGGGGATCTGAATCCATGAACCCCAGGCCGCCAAAGCAGAGCATGTGAAATAAACCACTATGCCATGGGGCCAGCCCTCAACTGCAAGATTTTAAATATCAGAGTGTGGTAACATATTAAAATTTGCATTCCACGGACATGTTTTCACACTTCTAGGTACCACTGACCATCTTGCTGGGATGGAGTTTAATGGTGTCCCCTGCCATGCTTTAAATTCTACCAGGTTTTCTACGGCAACCCAGAGGACTGCTACTCAACTTCTCTTTTGCTTTTGTCTTGTCTACCAAGTGGAATGCTTGGCTTTTGGAAAGTTAAAACATACACTGCTGAGAGAAAATGGAAACTGGAATTAGAACAGAAGGTTATAAGAAAACTTAAAATGAGTTAAAATACAGTCCCAGATGGGAAAGTATCTTTATTTTCAGAACAAGGGAAAAAATGTGATCTCTAGAAACCACAGAGGGGTATGCTTGAGACTTCCTATAAAACAAAGTTCGTGTGGGCACTTGGAAAGAAAGGCAGTCGGAGACCAGCAGGCTTCGCCACCAACCAGCTCTATCAGTTCAGCACGGACTGGCTGAGAGAACTGATTCAAGAGCCATTCAGGTAACAGAGGCCCTCAGGGTTTTGGTTGACTCTACATGGTACCGGGTTA
The DNA here is from genome assembly GCF_021613505.1 of Equus quagga. Lineage (NCBI taxonomy): Eukaryota > Metazoa > Chordata > Mammalia > Perissodactyla > Equidae > Equus > Equus quagga. The sequence continues at coordinate 7,758,305 of NC_060277.1, forward strand.
TGAACCAATAGCACAAGCTATCTGTTAGAAAACGTGAAAATATTCTCAGGTGCATTCATAGAAATAGGAAGACAGATGACGGGAGGGAGGGGCCATATTTTAAAAGGGGTATTTCCAACTTAAGAATATTGATCAGTGGGGACATAGAAATGAGGTCATGTGAAGAATTCTTGAGCTAATGGAATATTTAGTCTCAGGAAGGAGACTCGGCTATTTTCAAATCCTTGAAGGGAATTTAGAAAAGATAGAAACTTAATGTGTTTGGCTAAAGAAATACAATCATTATATAGAAGTTATAGAGACACAGCCTTATTTCATTATAAAACCAAAGGCTTTCTAACCACCAGAGCCTGCCTCATCATAACACTGGCACATCCTTGTCAATGAAGTGTTCAAGCAGAGTCTACAAGTCTAAATCAAGTATATATAAGAAGATTCACGTTTTAAGACGGCAATTGGACCAGATGATCTCAGGGGCTTCTGCCAATTATAATTTATAAGTTAGTTGTTCAGAATTTAGGATCTATTTTCTTATAGAAACAGTTCTATAAGTGAACATTTGGATCCAAGGTCAAAGAAGTTTATTCAAGCCATGATATTTTAACATTTTTCAATTGAAAACACATTCTTGAGTCTAGGGAACAGATGAAGGTATATGAGGGAAAAGAGGACGATCACCAGCCTTTCCTTTGCACTGTGGTTGAGTTTGGCATGCTCTGCTTTGGTGGCCTGGGTTTGTGGGTTTGAATCCTGGGCCTGCACCTGTACCACTCATCAACCATGCCGTGGTAGCGACCGATACATAAAGTAGAAGAAGACTGGCACAGATGTTAGCTCAGGGCTAATCTTCCTTAGGAAAAAAAAACAAAAAAGCCCAGCAGAGTCCTGCACACATACTAGTTACTCAGTAAATGTAGAAGTTCCTCACAGTGTCTACGCATGTGTGCTTCTTCCAACTTGCAAAGAACTTCCACATATACTATCTCATTAGAGTCTTAGAATAATCCCATGTGGTAGGCAAGGTAGGTGGATATTAACCCACATTTTACAGAGGATGAAATGAATGCTTGGAGTAAATGACTAGTTTTTCTGAAAGATGATTATTTGGCTTCTCATTTAATAACTATTCCTAGAGGCAAGGAGCACGCTGCTCTGTATACTGAATAACCAATTCCATCACAGAAACTAAGGAAGAGAATAAAATGTTCAAGAGTTTTCAAAATATGCACTCAAGATGATGTGTTCCACCCATCAACTGGCAAGGATTACAAACACGGCGCACGTGCTGTCAAGAGTGTAGTGCGGTCCACCCTCTCTGATATATTGGTGATGAGAACATAAATTGGTGTAACCTTTGGAAAAAGCAATTCAGATACATGTGTTGAGAAGCTTAGGTATATTCATCATTTGGCCTCATAATTCCCTGTCTAAGAATCTGTTTTAAGAAAATAATCAGAGACAGTGAGAAAGTCTGGCAAACAGAGGCACTCAATAGAATATAGTTTCTAATAGTGAAAAGCTAGAAACCCTCTAATTGGCCCACAGTGGGGAAGATGTAGAATAAATTAAAGAGTGTTGCAGTGATAAGGAGCCAGACTATAGGGTGAGACCCTCTGGATTAAAATTCTATCCTGCCATTTACTTGCTGTGTCAGTGGGTGAGTTACTCAGGTTAGCAATTCTTATCAACTCAACTAAAAATGGGATGGCAATATATATTTTACAGAGCTGTTATGAGAATTACATGTAATACTGAGTGGAAACTGTTTAGACAGTGACTGGCAGTTAAAAGCAGTGACTATGATCATTACTATATAGTAATTGTGCCATTTATTAAATGCTTGGTATATGCCAGGTATTTAACAAATGTTATCTCTTTAGATTCTTGTAATAACTCTTTGACATATGTGCTGTCAATATCCTCATTTTACAGATGAGAAAACTGAGGAATAGACTGGCTAAGAGCTTTCCCAAATTCATACAGACCATAGTTTAGAGCGCTGGGATTTGAATACAATTAAGGATACACTACCTCCCGTACTATGAAATAGTTTGTGTGTCTCGGTATGTGTTTGTGTGTGCCCATACACACAGGCACACACACACGTAATCATGTTAGAGACACACATTTACATGATGTCTAGAAACAGTTTTAAATATGTGTTACCAGTTTTTAAAAACAGAATGCCAAATTGTATATACGGTATGAGATCCACTATGTAAAACACAAATAAAAGAGATTGAAAACCGCTGCTCGCCTTTGTGCGGTGGTATTATGGATAGATTTGATTCTTGATTCTGTAGACATTTCTGTGCCTTCTAAACTTTCAGTTGAAAACACATGCTATTTTATAATCGTAAAAGCTAAACAGATACAGAAATAAAAGCAATGCAAGGAAGATATAAGGAGAACAGGTTTTCATAGACAGGGTATCTTTGTTCTAATTCTAGCAGTAGAGTGTACTTGACATCTTGAATAACCTTCCTTCGGAAAATGACCGAAAATGCTGGGTAAAAATTAGAACGCAGTGGGATATATGCACTTACATGTGCCAGAACTGGAGTGGGTGTAGGGGAGGCTGGGGTGGGAACTGGCTCTGGCTGGATGACTATTTCAGCTGGAAGTGCTCCATCTTCATCCTCGTGGGGTTTCTGATGGGCACAGCGACCAATGTCTGCATTTTTGAAGGATACAGACCGTGCAAAGTCCATGGGGCTAAGGGAACATAATTAAAATGAAATATTTTTTTCTTTATTTTTCATTGTCTTGCTTCCTTACAATTAAATCAAATTCCCCCATCCCCTCTTTTAAGGAATATCAGAGCAATTTTAAAAATCTAACTTGAAGATCTTCATTGTTTCCTTCTCGCCGTGGTTTTGGATGGTGTAGCTACAACAGTGATCCTCATATTAAAAAAAAAAAAATTAGTAGCACAGAGATTCACTTACACAGAGTTTATAACAAGGTTCCACACACAGCCTTCAAAAGGAGGAATATTTCTGAGAGGGGAAGGTTGAAATTCAGCTGGAGCACCCCCAACGAAAAGCTTTTTAACTTCAATCGCCTGTTCTACTGTCAGGTTTTGCATATGCCTTCTGTCTTCATCGACTTGAACAGTAAAGATGCTGATAAAACATTGAAAATGAACAAGCATAAAACACAGAATGTCCAACCCAATTGGAAATCAAATTCTTTCCTCACCCGTCCCTCCTGTAGCTTTTAAGTGAGCCAAATCTAATGATTGGGAATTCTGCACCAAGCGAACGAGACTGTCTCAGGATCTTGTCCCTCTGCCTCCCTCGTTAACTCTCACTGAGAGTTTACTGAAACAAGGTAATGGGGTAGCTGCAACATTAGCCTCTGGTGGTGTTGACAACAGCGGCCCAGCATATGAGACCGTGGAGCCGAAGCTTCTGTACAGCGTAGTAATGTCTAATCGTATAAGGCTCAGCGGGTTTAGCACAGCATGGGGCCACGTTTTTTGTGTCGCTCTTTATTTCTTGGTTTGTGCTAGCTATTATCTTCTTGCTAGGGGACAAACTGTACTCCTGAGAGCTTAGATTGCAGGAATCAACAGCAAACACTTACAGGACATTTTAGAAAGAATGTAGCTGCTGGCTTTTGAATAGAAGAGGCACGCAAGAACACACGCTAATTGTTCCTTGCCATGATTTTCCTTAGTGGCTGTTTCATTAATTTCCCTAATTTGCTTATGAGAGATAACTCACACACCACTAATTAAGAACCTCATGCTACTTATTCACAACAATCCTTGGATCCTGGGGTGAAGAATCAGAAGGAGACAAAGAGTTCCGATGACGAAAATGACCACAGGCATTTTCTCCTTTGTTTTAGAAGCAGGTTTTGACTTTCAGCCCCAACAGTCAGCATGGGGTTATTAGTCATAAGTATTAGTCACTAGCCCGAGGATCAAGAATGGATTACCAAAAACTTACTTCATATCTGGGGAGAAAACCAAAGTATCTGGGTGGAAAACTCAGTTGTAAAATGCCATCTTACTGATTTTATAAAGAAAAGAAACCACATGTCGAACTGGAAACAATAAACCAGGGCAAAAATGCTCTGAAATGGCACTGAGCAATTAGTCCACTTGGGGACAAATCAAATGTAAGAGAATGAAACAAAAAATGGATTTCGTTGTGGCTCAAAATGTCATTTTGGGGGGCATGCAGAGGGGACAGGTTGGATTTAGTTTCAAAGGAAAAACAGGTGGAAATGACATAACATTTTTTTTTTCTCAGACTCTGGAAGAGTGTGTTGGCAAAAATCAGGAGGTTCAACCTCATTGCTGAGAATGTTGGTGGTTTTATGAGACTGTTAGAAGACCGCTCACTTCTGGGGATGCGTGACTCACTGGGAAGTACCCTCACACACACTTTTTTTTTTCTTTTGCCGAAAGCTACCTTTTACTAACATGATATAGCAGTGTTCCTAAGAGCTTTAATGAGCGGCTTAAGCCACTATTAAAGATTGTTCAAGGAGAGAAAATCTCTGCTCTTGATTAGAATTTTTAAGGAGCCAGAGGCCCTCCTTTTTCTGGTGTAGGCTCTTTCTAATCTGCTTCAGCCCCCAGGACCATAACAGTGGTCCTTTGTTCCTAGATCACAGGGAGGATGTGGAGAAAGAACACGGGCTTTCAGAAGGAACAGACAGGAGTTAAATGTTAGTGTGGAAGCTTACTAACTATGTGACCTTGGGCCAGTTACTTAATCTTACTCAGTGTCATTTCATTCATTTATAAATGAGGATAAAAATATCTACTTCAAACCATGGAAAACATTAATCAAGGGATGGCACTGAGGCTGTGTTACTTAGTAAGGGCATTGCGAGAAGACTACAGCTAAATCTTGCTTGTATTTTACATTCCAAAAGCATCAAATCCAGATCATTTCTTTGGTTCTTTCATAAAGTGACATTGCCAACACGTCCATTATGACTCTGGTGTGTTTCCTGCTCTTTAATTATTTATTCAACAACTCTTTACTGAGGACCTACTATCTGCAAAAAGCACTATAATAAGCATTATATTACTATCAGTATTGTGATAGGTCAGCTGTATTTTCTTACAATTTCAATGGTTGATTCTTGCAGTTTCATAATTAAATATTTTATTACTTACATTCTGTTTCTTGTTTGTTTGGAATATTGGTTTAAGATTTTTTTTCAAACCACCACTGAATGGATTGTATATGTGGAAGAAGATCTCAAGAGTACTATACTAAATGCATAACATTTGTAATTTACATGAAAAACAAAATCCGAAATTCTTTTGATTGAATACATTTTGGACAGCAAGAGAGAAATATTTGGGTTGCTGTGTCGAAATCATGATCCCATTCTGGAAACTCCAAATTACTCCTGAAATATCTGATCCAACTTTGTGGTCTTTAGCCTAATTCTGTACCTGTGTGAAGAAAACTCTCACAGAGGAGAAAACCTATTTGCCTAAGCATCTACTCCGGGCTCTTAGAGTTTGTGTTTTGTCCAGTGAGAACTACTGGCCACTTAGGTGGACTCCAGGAGAAGGATCAGAGGGCAAAGCAGTTCTCGAAGGTGGGGGCACTGAAGCACCACGGAATTAGATACCAAAGTGACTGAAGTGAGACTTTTCCAGAGGAAGAGGCAGAAAAGGAAAGCGAAGGAGGGAGGAGGGGTAAAGAGAGGTAGAGGGGAAGAGAGAAGGCAAGTGCGATCTGGAAAAGGTGGCCCTTCGATTTGATAGAAATTCAATGATCTTCTGAGGTGGGATTAAAATTATCATCTTATCCAGGGTTTTAGGAAAAGAAATGATAATTGGCATGTATGGTCTGAAAGGTGTTGGGAGAAAGCAAATATTTCCGAATTATAAGATTTGGAATTACCTTACAAGAAAGGGTAAGAAATATGTTGGTGAGCACAGACGGAGGTGTTAAAGTCGTATACATCTGGTCTAAATTCTGGCTCTGTTATTTACTAGCTATGTGATTTTGGGCAAATTAGTTAATATTTCCTCATTTGTGATGAAAGGTGTAATACAGATTTCACATACATTTGGAACGATTAAAAGACATAATCTTTGTCTAGCATTTGACACAGAGCATGCCATAGAATAGGTATATGAAGCCTTCAAAAAACATTTCTGGGTGAAGTTCTTAGGGTCATTAGCAATCTTTGGTTAATCAGCTAATTGTAGCACTTGCTTAAAGGATAGGTAATGATTATTTTTTGACCTTACAGTGCTAAACGAGACATTATGGTAGCAAACGTGTTCTTGCCTGGCCACAGGGTTCAGTGATTATGCACTAATATGTCCAATATATTATCCTTTAATTAACAGAGAATGGCAAACCTGTTTGTTTATATGGCCAATTAACTGAATGACCAGTTTCCAGTGATGTACTTTATACTGAGCTTAATCAAATAAAGTTTGGATTGATGGCCAACAGCTGTGAAGTTGGCAGACGAAAGTGCCCTTCTTGAAGAAACACCTGTTAAAAGGACACCTTAGCACAACATTGTAATGCACTTGGGAATATCAGAATCCTTTCTCTGCAAAATAACATACTTTGGATGATTCTTAGTCAACTACATTTCTCAAAGCTGCATTTGCCCATTGAAATTCTTTAAAGTTTAAAGACTTTAAAAAGTCCCTCCTATAATGAGAAGGATTCAGGTTTGGCAAAAGACCTGAAATCTACTCTAGAAGACATGTAAAATTAGTATTCTAGAGCATTCATTAAGATTCGAACGAGAAAAGTCAGTTTGCATTCCTTCTCAGAGACCATGAACGCAATATCCGGCTATTAGATTAGTAAAGTTCTTAGTATGTCCGGCTATCCATCTCTCGTCTCTTTTAATCATGGCTTCTAAACATCTCAGTTAGTAGACACTCTGCAAGAAAGCTTAGCGTCAATTCAGCCTACAACCTAGCGCTCTACATAATAGAAAAATGAGCTAAGGAAAGCTTAACCATTTACTCAGAAGGTAAGAAATTCTTCCTACTTATCTAAACTGTTCTCCACACAAGAGGATCATTAGAAAACATAGGCTAATTAGCAAACGTAATTCTTTAACTATAGAATAGCGCCTGCTTACTTGAACTATTGCTACATATTCATACTGTTGCTGTATTTCAAAGTATTCTCTGTGTTTAAGGTTTCATCAGATTTGATTTTCAGTTCTTTTTTGTCTTCAGTCTAATAAATGGATTGCTGATTTGGAGGTCTGAAGTCTCTGGGCTTCTGTTTTCTTTTTTATCTAATTGTCCTTCTAAACTAATTACCTCCCTAAGTTGTCACACAGCATTTTGACGAAAAATACAGATGACATTCCCAATAAAGTAAGTATAAAGTACCGCAGTGTTCTGAAGACGTAAGAAATCAGTCTCGAACCCTATTGTAGCCGATCCCCTGACTCAGGGCTGGGAATCAGCTGCTCTCCTGGGTCCGTAGAGAGGCGCCCTCCTTGCAGCCTTCTTCCTTCTCACTCTCACTCTACTCCCTCCTGAAGCCACTCTGCAGGGAGCCTGCATGCCTTGGAGGCAGACACAGATGAGGCACACTCAGTAGGTCCTGCAGTGGCTGCCATGCTCTGTATCTGTGACAGGTTTCTAAGCAGCTGCCATAACTGCTTTGGAAGCTGAATGAAACAGCAGCTGCCGAAGGCTGCTGGCTCCAGCCGAGCCGTTCTGTGTGTTTCACCGTGGGCATACCTTATCTGAGAAGAGAACATTTGAGAGGTACCGAGGGAGAGCGTTTTTCTTATCTATAGCTCCAGAAAGTGCGTTTGGTTTTTCCAAAGGTGGAGAGGAGAGCTGCACAGAATAAAAATGTTAAGAACAGATCGCCTAAGGGCCAAAGCAAATGAGGTTCCTGAAGTATGAAATGTAAAGAAGATGAAATTAAACTACTTGATATTTCACATGCCTCGTATGTCCATATACACAAAGATCCAGTCGGAGACCAAGGCGGGCAAGGGAGTTCAGATTAGTTATGACAGACAGTAAGGGCTATTGTTACCCTCTAGTTCTCTCCACGTGAACGGAATGTTCTCTCCCATCGTGAAACAGACTCGGCTCGGGTCTGACGACAATTTTCCTCATTGTTCGTGTCCCTGTGGAGAGATGCACTTCCAGACGGCCCCTGTTCAGGAATATTGCATAATAGGCCTGCAACGGCAAACGTTATTGAAGATTAAAGAGGACTCTCATCTATGACTGAGCCTTAGAGGCTCCCCGATGGAACGGGCAGATTCATCCACTCTGAGATAGTAACTGAGAAGTTAAGACTCAGTATTTTCTTAAACAGAGTATTTAAAGCAGTCGGAAAGAGGTTTTTAATCATTTATCATTTTTGCTTGTTAGATGATGTGGAAAGTGGTTGTAGTAATACAGCAGTACTTGTGATGCTGAAAGTAGCAGCTGTGCTTGAATTGCGCCTCTGACTCACAAAACCCATCAGGAAACAAAGGGTGTCAATAAAATCCCCCTCCCTTATACTCACCAGTTTTCGTTTTGGACACACAGCTGCATAGACTGTGCAGCTTTTGGAAATCAGGCTGACTCCCAACCTTGTGGCATTTAGTGTGTTTGGATTTCAATTTGATCTCCGAGCTGGTGGACTAGATTTCTATCACCAACGAGTAACTTGTCTCCCACATTTAGAGAGAAAGAAGACAATTTTTCATCCACAAACATGCCCGCTTTCTTCTTGCTACTGTTACTATAGCAACCAGTATGGTTTTGAGATCTGATTGTGAACCCCAGGGAGCTTGAACGCAGTCCTCGTCCCCAAAGCTGATGCCTCGTGAGCTCCCTTTCTTGTGGGATGATCACTCGTCCCCCACAGTCACCTGAGGCTGTGGAGATGGTTTCACTTAAACATCATAACGTCTCCCATGCTTTACTAAATTGTCTATGCAGCTCTGTGTCCAAAATAAAATGTCTCCAGGATCTGGATCAGCGCCTACCATCCATTAAAGGGGCAACTGCTAACTACTCACTCAATTAAAAATTTTTGAGCCGATTATTTGATGACTCAAATCCTTTTAGCGGAACACAATCACAAATAATCCTCTGGGTATCAAAACTGTTTGCTTTGAAAAATAAAATATGTCCGTTTGACCAGCGTTGACTATATGACAGACATGATTTATTTAACATTGTTTCCTCTTTCAGATAGCATTTACTACGAGATTTTAAAAACTAGATATTCATTATTGTTAAATGTTGAAATATTAGCATGTTATTTCTAGATTAGTTTATACTATTGTACCTAATATTTTCTCATTTCTCATGTTTTAAGGAGAACATGCTCTATTTTAAGAACTTTCCTGAAAGCTGATGATTCAAGTCAATATATTTAAGCCCAATAAGGAGAAATTTGGAGTCAGTAGATGACATTTAATTATTTGACAATGACCTAGGAAATAAACACCCTCTAATGGAAACCTACATCTGTGTGTTTGATTTGCTCCTCCTATTATAACTAGATGTCTCGTCTGTAATAGCGAGAAAAAATTTTATTTTTCAGGATTAAAAGATAAAAGATTGAAGAGAACATTTATATTTAAATTTACTCAGTGCTTATTATATGCAGTAAGTAGTAAGATAACACTTTTTCTCCCTCTACTCTTCAAAAAAAGAATTTTTATTTTTGAGGAAGATTAGCCCTGAGCTAACATCTGCTGCCAATCCTCCTCTTTTTGCTGAGGAAGACTGGCCCTGAGCTAACATCCGTGCCCATCTTCCTCTACTTTCTTTATGGGACGGCTGCCACAGCATGGCTTGCCAAGTGGTGCCATGTCTGCACCTGGGATCCAAACCAGTGAACGTGCAAACTTAACCGCTGCACCACCAGGCCGGCCCCTTCAAAGAATATTTTTTATGACTAGTCTCTATATTCCTCACAGCATAAGGGACATGCATTAAATGATGAAGCTATGTTCACAACTGTACAATTCAATGACTCTCTGAAAATCCGCCACCCAATTTAAGAAACGATCCCACTGCATCTCCTGTGAGCGTCTTCCCCATCCCATCCCCCAGCTTCTCCATCTCAGGTAACCACTGACGTGAATTTTATGTTTATCATTCCCGGGCATTTTAGAAATTATTTTTGAAAATTCACATATATATCTGTAAACAATACATTGTTTAGTGTTATTTATATTAGAAATCTATAAAAATAGTATCATACAGTATGTAGTGCATTTTTTCACTTCTATGCAGTTTTCTAATATTCATCCATGTTATTATGTTTAGTTATAATTTATTTCTTTTTCCTACTGCTTAATATCTCATTATGGACAGTGCCACAGTTTATCTGCTCTCCAGCTGATGAACATTTGGGTTGTTTCTAGTTTTTCTATTATAAAGAATGCTGCTATTAACATTCTTGTACATGTCTCACTGGACACACGTGCAGAGTTTGGGACTATACCTAGGAGTGGAATTGCTGGGTGTAGAGTGTTCACATGTTCAACTTTACAAGATAGCGCCACGTGGTTTTCCAAAGTGGCTGTAACAATCTACCCTTTCCACCGGCAGTGATTAAATGTTCCCGGCGTTCCACATCTGGCTGATAGTGGTATTATCATATTTCTTAATGTTTTACCAATCTAGTGGGTATAAAGTCAAGTGTGGTCTGAAATTGCATTTCCCTCATTGCAAATGAGGTTGAATATTTTTAAAATATGTTTTTGGGTCATTGATGTTTCCTCTTCTGTGAAATGCCTGTTTAAGTCTCCTGCCCATTGTTGTATATGTTTTTTTCTTTTTCTTTTTCTTTTTTGCTGGGAAATATTCGCTCTGAGCTAAATCTGTTGCCAATCGTCCTCTCTTTTCTTTTCCTCCCCAAAGCCCCAGTACATAGTTGTACATTCTAGTTGTAAGTTTGTCTTTTTCTTATCGACTTGTAAGAGTTATTTTTATATTCTGTTTACTATTTTTTTGTAGGTTATACGTATTGTAAGTTTCCAGGCTGGAGTTTGTCTTTTATGTTGTTTGATGTCTAGAAAGTTTTAATTTTAATGAAATTGCTCTTATAATCTTGTTTTGTTCAATAAATCCTTCCTTTCCCCAAGGTCAAAGTTATCCTATATTTTCTCCTAAAAATTTTACAGTTTTATCTTTTCATATTTAAGACTTTAATTTACTGGGAATTTATTTTTCTGTTTGGTGCGAAGTAGAAGTTGGTTCATTTTTTCCATATGGACAACCAGTTGCTCCAGAGTCATTCACTCAAAGATCCACTTTTTTCCTAGTGATGTGCTGGGCCACCTGTTGGCAAATGTCATTTCCCTCTATACTTGAGTATATTCAGGGCTCTCTATTCTGTTCCACTGGCACAGAGTCCGTGAATTAACACCACACTACCGTGATTCAAAACTCTAGCTTTAAACGTGCTGATACCGGGTAGGACAGCCCACCACCTTACTCTCCTATTTCAGCAGTTTCTTGAGCTTTTGGTCTTCCACATAAATTTTAGAATTAGCTTGTCAGAATTTACAAAATGATAAGGTGGTGTTTTCATTGAAATTGAATCTACATATCATTTTGGGGAGAATTGATGTTTTTAACATTAAGTCTCTCTCTCTGTTAACATGTTGACTATGCTCATTCATCGAGGATACTTTTGGTAAGTAGTTTACTGTCATTTTTCAGCAAAGTTTTATAATTTTCTCCATATAGATCTTATGCTTGTTTTGTTACATTTCTTCCTAAGTTTATACTTGTTCTTATACTATACTTACTTGTTTTTTTCTTATTTCACTGGCTAAGACTGGTACAGTGATAATATTCATCTTTTGCTTATGCTTGATTTTATAGAAAATGTTTATAATTTTTGCCTATCAAGAATATTTGTTATAGTCTTTTTACAGATGGCTAAGGAAGTACCTTCCTCTTCTTAGTTTACTAAAGTTTACTTTTTTAAATCAGGAATGGGTATTAAATTTTACCAAATGTTTTCTCTGCATCTATTGAGATGATTATATGTTTTTAGATTTCCTAATATCAAACCACCCTTGTTACTCCTGGTTATACATCTTTGTATTTTATTTGCTAAAATTTTGTTTAGTCTTTATTTTTTTGGGGGGGAGAATAAGATTAATTACCTATTTTTATTATTATTTTTCTTTGTACTTTTTTTTTCTGCTGAGGAAAATTAGCCCTGAGCTAACATCTGTTGCCAATCTTCTTCTTTTTGATTTTTTTTTACTTCAGGAAGATTAGCCTTGACCTAACATCTGTGCCAGTCTTCCTCTATCTTTTATATGTGGGTTGCTGCCACAGCATGGCTGATTAGTGGTGTAGATCTGTGTCCAGGATCTGAACCTGTGAATCCAGGCCACCGGTGTGGAGCATGCTGAGCCTAACCACCAGGCCATGGGGCTGGCCCCACATACTACTGATTACTAAATTTTAAATGCTAAAAGTGATTTAAAAAACACATGTAATCACAAACAATACAACCTGGTTTACAAGGATGCATGCATATTTAAGGACATATTTGTGAAGCATTCCATTCTTTGGCCATAGTGGACGAGGTAATTCCTATAAACACTTTCACTGAGAAAAACTAGATTAAAAGGAAAAAAATTATATTTTTAAAAATATGATTGAAACTACTGGAGGAATATCAAGGCAATAAAGAAGTTATAGTGCCTACATCCGGACAATGAAGGGATAGCTTTTAACAGAATCAAATGTCTAGGGGTTATGAAAATTGGAATTCACAACCTTACAAAGCAGATCCTGTGTAGGCTTTATGTTTTTAAATTAATTAAATTTTTTGGTGAGGAAGATTCACCCTGAGCTAACATCCGTGCCAATCTTCCTCCATTTTGTATGTGCGATGCCTCCATGGCATGGCTTGATGAGTGGAGCAGGTCCACGCCCGGGATCCAAATCTGCAAACCTGGGCTGCCAAAGTAGAGCACGCAGAACTTTAAACTCTCGACCACAGGGCCAGTCCCCTGTATAGGCTTTATTTTAATGCCACCAGTGAGACTGAGCATGGACTCGGCCACAGCTGTGTTAGTTTGACTCTATTTGCCTTCTCCTATTCCAAGTCCATTCTCTGCCTTCCCTGTGTCCAGAGAGGGTAGAGTGGGTCAGGCTCCAACAGACTGTATCACGTGGGCTAGGGAAACTGGGAAACTAATCCTAGAAAGAACTTAAATTTAAATTTAAGGGACTGTAGCTGGATATCCACAGATCTGGTAAGGAGCTGGACTTAGAGACAAGAGAAGATTAACATAATTTGAATATATGTTGTTTTCTCTTTTTATATATGCATATGCTAAACCCCTATGAACTATAGGTGCAAATCCAAGTGGGAGCGTACCTGGAATTGACCAATGGGAAAGTCCTAGTGGAAATAATTATCCTAAGAAGATGATAGTGGAAAGAAATGATGCAAACCTGAAAATATAGGAGCAATTTATAAGTCCGAAATGCCTCCCCAGTCTCTTTATGAAATAACTGTTTTACATAAGCATTAAGGAAAATGCATTATCAACGCATCATCGATGCATTATTAGCCAGGGCGATGGTACCTGGCCAGTTTGCCTTCGCTTTCTCCTAGGTGGTGCTGGTGTCCCTCCACTTCCCAAGAGAATGATACCAGACTCATTCCTGGTGCTGAAGGACAGGTTTATTTCTGTTCCGACATCAAGTGGCACAGGGGCCAGCTCCACAAAACCAGGCCTGGGGAAGCTAACTGTGTAAACGTTCTGTGGGTAAAAGGAAAGAAGAGAAGAAAGCATTAGAAACGAAAATTTAGATCAACTTCTCCATGTCACTCACCCTTCTCAATGCAATCCATGTTATTATGAAATGTGTTGTAGCTTTAGAAAACAGGAATACCCACAGTTACATGCAGAACTTAAGAGCGACTGAAGAAATGCTGTTTCTAGCTCTAACTTTGAATTTTATGAGCAGTTTGGGTTACAATGAAAATTCTAGCCTCTGCTTTTATTCTAGAACTTTTGATTTAAAATATAGAAGGTTATCATTGATAGATATTCTCTTTTGGTTTAAATCTATCTTGCTAAATCTCCCTTGCAAACACGCTAATTAATGCCTCGAATGCCTTCTATCAAGTAATTATGTTTTACAGCTGAGTATGACGATGATCTCTGCCTACATTCTGCCCCAGTGACGGGCCCAAGGTAAAGATGTCCATTGCCATCAAATATATAAATACATTCTAGAGGAATTTTGTTTTGTGCGTGTGTGGATATTGGCTCTGAACTAACACCTGTTGCCAATATTCCTCTTTTTGTTTAAGGAAGATTGTCGCTGAGCTAACATCTGTGCCAACCCTCCTCTATTTTACGTGGCTTGATGAGCAGTGCTAGGTCTGTGCCCGGGATCCAAACCTGTGAACCCCAAGCTGCTGAAGCGCAGCACATGAACTTTGCCACCCGAGGCATTTTTAAAAATCAGATAAAATCTAAATCTTAAAAAAGAAATAAACCAAACTTTTTATAGTCTAGTTTTCTTTTCAAAATGAAAACCATTGTCCTTGATGATATTAAAATTAAAACGGTAACATTTTAGATAGTATCAAAGTGCAAAAGGAAGAAGGCAAAAATCACCTCTATCCCACAGCTGTGTAGAGGCATATAGCTTTTTGGTAATTCATTTATTCCTTCATGCATGCATTCATTTTATCTTGCCCTCTTCCACTCTCTTCCTCTCTCTATTTAAATTGAATCATGATAGACATGTTCATTTGTAACTTCTTTTCACTACATATGCGGGAGATCGCTCTCTGACAGTAAACATAGATCTCATCATTTTCAATAGCAGGAGAACACTCCATTGTATGAAGGGGCTAGGATTTACTTAAGCAAGCCCATGTAGTTGGGCATTTAGACAGCTTAAAAGCTTCATTTTAAAAGTCCTGGATTTTGCTGTAGTGAAACCAAGGAATTCTTTAATGCGGGATATTTTCTCCACAGTGCTTCAGACCCAGTTAAGTGATATAAGTATTGCAAAATATATAATCTATTTTCTATTCAAATTTTCAAATTATAGAGTTTTGGAGAGTTCAGATAAAACTACTCTGCAGACTTTTCAGTATATATCCACATCAAATTTCTGCGTCATGTTTTAGTTGCAAAATAATTCCTGGTTACTGAAAAGTGCATTTACAGAATCATCATTTTCACACATATAGGCTATTCATTTTCTGGGTGATTTTCCATCCTCATGTGGATGAGAGTTCAGCATAGTAAGATTAAAACTCTCAGTAAAACTTTCTTTAAGAAGTCAGTGTGGATCCTTAGAGTTTCAGCTCTGTATGTATTTCCTTTTTCCTGATTCCCAAGCATCTCAGGGTGGACGTCTATGGCTAATTTCAAATTGGAGCTGGTACTATGCACAATGAAGACTCTGAAGCTCTGTTCCAGGCTTTAAACCTCATGGCTCAGTGGTGGATTCACTTTTTCTTCCTCCTCATTCTCCCTCCATTTCCTTGAATTCTATAGTAATGCTTTAAAGTAATTTTAGTGAGAGGAAGCAGCTAAAATGAATAGTTGTGTCATATCAGGGTACTTAAAAACTTGTAAGGATGATATAGTTAACGTTTTCTTTCTTAAACAAACTCATCACTTTCAGAATGCCCATAAAATTCTTACTAATACTTGCTGTTGACTATTGGTTCTTGCTTATAGATATTTTAAGAAAGCAGAGCTGTGACCTGGGCTTCTCTCTCCAACGGGTCAGCCTCTATTGAAGAGTCAGGGCAGAACAGTCACGTGGAATCAGGGGGCTGCTGGGCTGCTTTGGCAATAAAGAAAAGATACTAAAGATACCTGATAACAAGGGCCTTTGCAGTCATGTCAAAGACAAGTCTTTGTGGACAGTTCTCAGTCTGTGCCATTTTCAAAGAAAAATGGCTTTGACTTCCAAACTATAGACAAGATGCTATGCATTAATGAGTACGGTATAAACCGTTACTTGCTATTTGTGTAAACTCCTGACACATTCCAGAAAAAAGATTTAAGGCTGCTAATAAAGCTATATACAAGACATAAATTTAAAATAGATGACAGAAGTGAGGAAAAGGGAAAAGTAATGTTGGAAAGAAAGACAGAACCAGAAGACAGATTAATATTAAAAATACACGGTATGAAGTGCTGCACATGTGGGAAATTGGTTCATAATTTTGAGTCTTCATGATACCACTTCCTCATTTCATTGATCACGGTAATTTATAGAAGTGATTCAATCGTACTGTATCATTTACACGTAGCGAAGACTAGGGCCAGTGGGAACTTCAATATATTAACAAGGGACTGGTCCGTATAAGAGCACCCAAACGAAGGAAGTGAAACCTGAAATGAATGTGTTTAGGAAGCCGCTAAAAACAAACCAACCTCAAGCGAACATCCTTTGGTGACGCCAACATAATCAGGGCTACTGAGTATATTATATGGAGTTCTTGAAATTTCAATATCTTTGAGGCAGCCAGAATATTTCTTCAAATTTACTTCTGGCCTGTTGAAAAGTTGCATGGAAAACAAAAGCAACATCATTAAGATAATGGCGGTATAGCCTCTGTGACTACTGGACACAAGCCATAGGGAGCTAACTGACACCCAGGCAGGCACATGTCTTTCAGACTGTGCCTGCATGCACGCGTGTATCCAGCAGCCTATGCTTCCGCTATCCACTGGCTGGAGTAAGTGGATGTTAACAGCATCCTGTACAAGGAATTTTTACGTAGGTCTTCTTCCCCTCCTTTTAAAAAATAATCTCACCCACAGCATTGAAATAGAGGAATTAACTGACGTCTTATTAAATGCTTAATGCAACGTGTTTCTTTGTTCTACCCAAGAGCAGACAATTGTGTAGGCAGCATAATCAAACCACATACCGAAAAAGTTAGATAAAATCTTGCTCAAAGTTTAGGGAAAAAAAACCTGGAAACTTTTCTTTTTTAAAAATAAAAATTTCTGTCATTGAGACATTTTTGGGCTGGAGGGACACCTGAAAACTAATAATATATTTCTCTTTAAAGCTTTTAATTTAAGCAAAGCCTGAGAAACATTCTTTTGGGTTACATAGTCTAAAAAGAGATACTTAAAAATTGAACTCACAGATTGACCCAAAGTCCTTACTCTATAACGGAGCAATAATGACAGAAAGCAACCAAAGGCACAGAACATACATTTAATTTTGCCGGTAAGGTCGAAAATGGCTTCTATACCCAAAAGACACTTGAATGTTTACTTTTTGCTCACTACTGCTTAAAAGGGGATAAATATGCCAGCACACAGTAAGTGCTCCACAAACATAAGCCAGCGGGATGTCAATGCTGGTACTATTAGCCTATCCCAGCGCTGTCCAATAGAACTTCCTGTGCTCATGGAAACACTCTGTTCTGCCCTGTCCAAATCAGTAGTTACTAGCCACATGTGGGTATTGGTACTTGAAATGTAGCCATTGAGAAACCAAATTTATTGTTATTTAATTTTAAGTTAAACAGCCACTGTTGCTAGGGGCTACTATACTAAACAGCAGAGGTCTATAGGGATAGTAAAAGTAATACTTTTTTGATGTTAGTAAGCATCTGTAAAAACTGCCCAATCAACACCAAAATTTTATACTTATTAAGGTAATGATTAATTCTCTCCTCATCGTCCCATGATGCTAGGCATCCTTTTTTTGTCTTAGTAAAAACACCTGGCGTGAGGACAAACGGGTGGGAAGGCGAATCAGAGCCTGGCAGTGTGCATTGGGTGATTTACGTCATGCCAGGGATTTGTTCTGCTTTGTTTTTTCCTCTCTCTGCAACTGCTTTGTTTTCTTCGATCGTTTCCCCTTGTTCTCAAGGTCGTCTCCTTCTGTTCATCCAGTTGGTTCTTAGGAAGAACACGCCCAGCTGGAGGGTAAGCATCTTGCTTCTATTCTTGTTGTAGAAAGCGAAGGGAAGGGGTGAATTTCCTTCACAGTGTTCATTTGCTTCCATATTTTCCTTTAGAGGAAGACTGATTGAATTATCACAAGTATTTCAAGGTTTTATCAATAAAGTAAATCACTCGGATAAGTTATATAGTCCATTGTTTCATGGAAATACAAAGCAGTCCTTCAAAATACAAGGATTCAGCAAGCTCAGTGCTATGAAACTCATAGGGGATAAGCAATCACATATGGTGATCAGACCCCTAATGGTAACCACAGGTTCCTGCTTCCCCTGTCTGCCTCAAAGGCAAAATTACAAAGCTACACAGTGTCATTCCAGAATTTTATTAGCATATATTTCCATGGAAAGCCAGGCTTTGCCATTTAGCTGTCTCAGCAAACAGCACAACTGGTGTCATAACTGTATCGTTGTAAAACAAGTTGGATTAATTTTTTTACTCTTTCATTTCTATATATTCTAGTTTCTGGTATTAAATGTTTAGCCTTTGCTTTAAAAATTTTTTGTATCGGTTTAGCTTAATTAACTCTTTTCCAGAAATATGGCACAGTTAGGCTCTGAAATACCAAAACACCAGGCTGTAGATCTAGCCAGAGTGTGCCAGCCCTGCACATCTCTGGGGTTTGATCAGCCACTTACAGAGGCCTGCTGCTCACAGCTTTCGTTCTGATGCTCTTCTGCAAATAGGAGTGAAAATGCTGCTGAAAAGCTAGGAGCACTGTCTCAAACTTCCTCACCGTTAATACAAACACTTGTTTTAAATATGGTATCTCCAGAGATTCCTTTTTTCTGGCTCCATAGCTAATTCTAAATGAACACGGCAATAAATAAGCAGCTTTGCCAAGAGGTGCAAGGGCTGTGTAAACATTTGCGTATTTGCAGGCTTGCAAAAAGCAACAAGGTAGTGGTAAGCATTTGGGAGCACAGGTTGATTATTTAGCAGATAGCATGGTACTAGAGACCGGAGTCCAGGGTTCAACCCACGAGACCACTTTGCTTTGTTCCCCAGAACTAGATTGTGCCCATCAACCTGACCAGCTGCCCTTCCTGTGTGTGTTGCTGCATATGTGCACCAGGGGGCACTGTGCGTGGCAGCTGAACAAATAAGCAGAGCAAATCCGTCATTGCGACCAGTGAAAAAAGTCAAATCGCAGCCCAGTTGATGATGGGTAAGCAGCAGCATCTTTGTAAGCAAAGGGCAACATGAGAACGATCTCAGAATGCATCACTTGCTCATGAAATGTACTATGAAATAAGCTGCATAGGTGTCGCTCTGTTTCTGTGCTGCTATTTTATCTAGGAAGCCACATGTACCCAACCCATGCACTTGAAGGAGGCATGCATAAATTTAAATTTTACCTTGCTTTCATACTAGGTCAAAGGGAAGAGAAAAAAAAACCACAATTTACTTACAATTGCATTTTCATTTAGTAAAACAATAAACTTAATCATAAATCTTTTTAAAAAGCATCTCACGGGGATCTTCAAAGGAAAGGAATGTAAAAAACAGACAACAGAAAACAGACATATGCCCTTGACCTCAGTGAAATCAGAATCGAAAGATGACCATTTCTCACACTATTCTCTTGGAAAGTTTTTATTTTGGAATATAAATTTAAACATTTTCATCAATCTTTGAATGGAAAAATTCACAAATGTTGCTATGCTGTTGTATTCCTGAGTAGCTTATAAATACTGCTTCTCAAAGAGCTTGAACTTAACAGTAAGTGTAAGTAAAAATAATTTATGTTTACCACATCTTTTGAACTTTATCATACTAAGATCCTGTCTATGGGCAAAATAAGAGCTAACTATGAATGCACGGCTCCTTCAGTAGTCACAAATATACGTCTAAAGATTGTTTTGGAATAATGTGCCATTTCCTAGAAATATTACAATTGTGAAATGCTGTACTGTGAAAGTAAAAACATCTTAGTGATAAAGACTCAGATATGCAGTCTGCAAACTAACACACAAGCCCATCTCAATGAAGTTAACGTATATACCTTTGTATATAATTTCTAAAAAATCACTTTATGGTAATTAAAACCAAGTCATCACTAGAATAAATAAAGCTAGTTTGGATAGCTTTATTTTGGCTGTATCTAATTCACTTATAGAGAATTTAGTTAACGATCTCCCAAAGTAAATCTTAGACTTGAACCACGGCTGGGTTCCTAGTATTTATATGGTGCCTGGCACAGAGTAGATGCTCAACAAACACTTGTTGAATAAATAAATGGATATTTGAGTGATAACTACATCACTATGCAAATGCATTTGATCTGCAATGATTTTTCTGACCAGACACTTTAAATCTATATTCCCAACACAAATACATTATAATGTAGATGAATGCAGAACCAGCTATCTGCACTATGAAGCTTGTCAACTTCTACCCTTGAAAGACTGGTCATTAGGCAGTTGCCTGGTCTATGAGTTTAGATACAGGGAGAAGAATACTCAGTCTGCAGGCTAGCTATCATGAAACGAGACTGAAATTCCACTGCTCGTTTGGGAAACATGGAAATAATTGACCATCATACTTTTCAGTTAGTCTGAGATCTTTCCAATTGTAGTGTGCCTTTTTAGAGTAGAAACACCTAGACAGGAATTTTGGAACCATTAAAAACTAACAAACTAACTAAACAAGACAAAACAAAGAGCGAAAACGCGGTAGTCTGTATTTATAGAAATCTCTTCCAGTTTAACCAAATCAATTCATCCCATTCTAATTAAATTCAATTAACATTTATTGCATACAAAGTACTCTATAAGTTTTATTTCTTATAAGATGTTTTATAACCAACAGTAAATTAATTGAATAGCATATGAAATATTTTCTAACATTTTTAAGTTACTTGTATTTATTTTTTGAACTAACTAAGCTATGAGCTAAATATATCTCACCATCTTGCTATCTAAAAAACATATGTGAAATTTAAAAAAATGTTGGCATGAGTATGAGAAAAACTAATATAGCTTTAGCATTAGGCATATGGGAAAGCTCCAATACACCATTATCATGCTAATGCTTAGCGATAAAATAGGTTATACTCACAGTATCCTGGAACCCTGACTAATTTTCAGACACTAAGCAATGTCAGTGTGCCATTATCTTCAGCGAATGTGCAGGGAGAACAGCAATTACAAGATCCAAATTCAACTCTAGTCTCCATCTTTAATTACTTTTATAATTGTTTGCATTGGGTGAACAAAAGGGAAACAGTGATTTTCATCTGTCTCGTCAACAAAGATATCAAATTAATCCTTTGGTTTCTAAATCCTGGTGTTGTTCTAACATGCAACATGATTTTCTTTGATTGGCCTTTTTGCTGCTAAAGGTTATATGACATTCCTGTTGTAATTACATTTGAGAACTCTAGTGAGCATAGTGGCTATTTAATTAAAACTTAATCCTTAGCTCTAAATACACACGAAATTACCTCAAGTTTCTCAGTGTTGGCAGACCACCAAAATATATTTTGTCGTCTGCTTTCAAGTCAAGACCAAAGTTGTTGCCAGAGGATGCAGTTGCCATGTTCTCCTCCTGGTTGGTATCTATGTCTACAATGGATATGTTGGCTGTCAAGGAGAGAGAAAGTTTAACATTTTATTTGAGGAATACCAACCACATGTATATCATCACTGTTACTTCAAGATAAATTTACTTTAATTCTCAAATTAATACTGACTTTCTCAAGCACTTGTACAATATACAACTATTTAATAATTGCAGAGACAACACCAATAAAACACATTTATATATAAAAAACTATCCACAAAGGGTATGAAAATAATAGCCTGAACATCAATGAAGGCAAACCAATCAAGACAAGTGAGAAATTCAGCTGGACATCAAAGAACCATTTGATGTAGTTTTCTGTAATATAGATAAGTAGTTATAAAATAAAATTAACTAATGCTACGATAAATATCTAATTAGCAATTAGATTATCAATTAGAAATATACTGAGTCTGTGGCTCCTTCTGTAAATGTCAGCATCTACAGAAGTGCCCGGGTTTCAGGTCATCCTTAAAGTGATGCAGACGAGATGGCTCTTCATGAAGGGGAGACGTGGGAATGTGTGGTTCTGCAACATGATGGAAATGATGATTACGTCCACTGGAGATTACATTTTAGACAGGGATGCTGAGTGTTGTGAGAGAGGTTCAGTCTTCATGCCTTATTGCTTTTCTCTCAAGTCTCTAAAAAATATATTTTATACAATGAGGATAAGAATTCAGAAACAGAAAGTAAAAAGGAAAGAAGAGAGGCACTTCTCCATTTAAACTGCTCTGTTCAGAAAGCAGGTGGGAATCCCTTATCTCATTGATTTTCCCCGTCATTCTTAAGAGTCAAGCTAGGCTCTTTCTGAATTATGTGCTTTCTCACTGTAATGTTTGCTTAGGCCCAGCCTTTAACTGCTTCATATATTTTGGATCCTTGATGCTTATTGAGGCATCGCTTCATTAACATGATAGATATGGTCTCTAAATCTTTGCCCAATATAAGATCTGAATTAGCAAGGGTCTGAAAACGACCATTTGAACCAATGGCTTGGGCACTTCTAAATGTTTATTCTTTGCAATACTAGTTTCTTGTATGTTCCTTGTTCAAATAAATATGACAAACACTGGGTTAAGCAAAGTTAAACATATATCTTAATTTTTTGGCTGCCTACATCTTTCAACATGCTGACATGCAATGTAACGCTCCAACAGAGGGACACAGAGAAAGAAGTATTTTCTGAATTTATTTGACCATGGAACATTATTATTTTCCCTCAACTCATCATCTTTTAGAATAGTGTTCTCTGGAAAACAAAGAACTATTACACTCCAAAATTTCATTGTAATCAGTAGCCCTTTCATTCCAAAAGGAAGTGTCTTCAATAAACTCAAACACAATTGCCTTATAAAAAATGACCAAAATTTAACACTTCAAATCCTCAAAACGGATTTTTGTAAAAATAAACAAACAACAAAAAACAGCTAAAATATGATTGTCCTATTCACAAAATTTAGCAAGTTAAGATTTAAAAATTTAATTACTTTCATAGACATATTAATTTCATACACATATCTTCTTAACTAGACTGATGGCTAAAATAGAAGAAAGATTTATAAAACTGTTTTCAAGACCTTTTCATACATATTCCTTTTTATCCAGATCAGCAAAGAAGTTTTCATACGGGGCTGCTGACTGGAACATGAAAATAGCCTCTTTCTACAGACCTGGTATGCATTTTCATGGTGTTTGTGAAAATGAGATTCTGCTTCTATCATAGGCAAGCCAGTGACTGGAGGTAGTTTTTCTCCTTATCCGAGTGAATATATGCATTTTTAGAAATTATTCTAAGAAAAACTGATTAAAGAGCAGAAACACAATTGAATTGAAACTCACTGGCCCAAGCATTAACTCCCGCGGAGACACAGGATGGCATATTTTTACCGATTTAAAGGAAGAGTTTTACTCAATCCTTCCTGAAGGATAATGATGAAATGGGTTCTGCTATGAAATGCTAACACGTGATTTTATTCCTTGCCATACTTCTTTCCCTTCCAGAATAGCTATTAACATAAAATTTCAGAGTTGATGAGTTCAGACATCACTTATGGGTAAGCAGGGAAATAAGGGTTTTATTAAATACTAGACACAGAGTAACGTCTTAACAAGTATTTTCTAACCAGTGCTGAATTGTTATAAACGATATTTGTTTTCACTTTGGTAAGTCTTTTCTTCTCTCTTACAGTCCATTGAAAATCTAAATGATCATTCTCAGTTTTGTGTCCATATCAACACACTTGGGGGTAAGGCACACTTCCACTATTGACTCTGGGTCTACTAACTGACTCTCAGAGAAGGAGGGCAATGACTCCTGCAGGAGAGTATTTGAATTCAAGGGACAGAGCTTTTAGAAACTAGTTGAGAATAATTCATGTAAAACAATGAATCTGGTTGCTGATAAGGAACAATGACCCACATTGCTGGAGCCTTGGAATTCCTATCCCACTACTCCATGGATTCCAATTGGCTAAAATCCAGAGTAACGTCTTTACATCCAAACCCAATGGGGTCCTTTTGGCCTTTATCTTAATCCATATCAATGCAGTATTTGATGTTAACATTTCCTTCCTTCTAGAAGTTTCTTCTTTTGGCTTCCATGATGCTAAACTCTCCAACTTCTCCTGCCTTTCCAACCTCATTCTCAGCTTCCTTCCTCCAAGACCTATTTCTTTGAATACTTCTGAAATGTTGATGGTCCTTAATGTGCCTTCATTTGGCCACTTCTCAGGTTTTAGCTGCCTGGGTAACCTCAAGTTTATATGTACTTGTTGACAACTCAGAAACGGATATGCGTGCACCTGATTTTTGCCTAAAAATCCATATTCAGCAAGTGAGACACCACCATCTGTATGCTTCCTCAGTACTTAAACTAAACATATTCCAAATCAAAAAGATTATCCTTTTACTCCCAAGTCTATGTTATTTATTATTTGGTGGCACTATGACCCCCACCCAATCTCCTAAATTAGTGAGTCATCCTGACTTTCTTCTCACCATTCCACATCCACTCAATCAAAAGCCCTACTAATTTCATCTCCTAAAGAACTCTAATATCTGTCCTATTTTTAAAAGCAGTTTTATCGAAGTATAACTGACATGGTATAATTTGTCCATGTTTAAAGTGTACAGTTTTACAAATTTTGAGATATGTATACATCCATGAAACTATCACTACAATCAAGAAAATGAGCATATCCATCACCCCAAAAGTTTCCTTATGCCTCTTTGTCATGCTTCCTGTCTCTCAATAAATAACTCCATCCATAAGTAGCCTCTATCTCCTTTCTTTACTGGAGTTTGTGTTTTCTATATGATTTTACATAAATGTACTCTTTTTGTCTAATTTCTTTCTCAGAATAATTATTTTCATATTTATCCATTTTGTGTCCATATTAATAATCATTTTTTATTGCTAAGTAATATTCCATTGTGTGCATATACAACAGTTTGTATATCCATTCACCTGTTGATGGATGTTGAGTTGTTTTTTGCTTTTTGAGTATCACAAATAAAGGTGACATGAACATTGTGGTTTAAGACTTCATATAGTTATATGTTTTCATGGGTCTTGAGTGAACACTTAGGAGTGGAATGGTTCATTTTGTAGGTGTATACGTAACCTTCTAAGATACTGCCAACCTGTTTTCCAACGTGGTCTTCCATTTTACATCCTCATCAGCAGTGTATAAGAGTTCTAGTTGCTTCATATCCTTGCCAGCCCTGGGTATGTTCAGTCATTTTAATTTTAGACATTCTAATAATTGTATAATGGTATCACATTGTGGATTTTACATTTCCCTAGTGTCAAATCCTACTGCAAATCTTATTTCAAGCCATCATTCGTCTCCTGCCTGGACTATCATTGGACCTAATTGGTCACTCTGCCTCCAGTTTGGTCTTGTGAAAATCTATCTTCCTTATTTCTCCTTTCTCTGAGTATTTCTTTACAGGCCTCTTTGTGAGGTCTTTCTTTGCTATCCCACTTCAATACTGCTGTTTGCTTCAGGGCTTTGGAACATCTTATTCTAGATATGGCTGCATGGTTTTTGTCATCCCTCTTCAGTTACAACTGTTTACAACATGTTGATGATTCCCAGCTATCCCTCCCTCTCCTGGAGCTCTGCTAACCTTCAGATAACACCTAACTAATTGCCTGTCAATTACCCAGTTTCCCCAGGCTGCTCATGACACCAAGTGTACCTTTAATACAACATGTCCAAATTAGAGCTCAGCATCTTTTCTAGAAAATCTATTCTTTTTCTTGTATCCAATAGCTTGGTAAATGGTACTGACATATTCTTGTTATTTAAGCAAAAAAAGGGAATCATTACTCACCCCCCCTTTCTTAGAACGTAGCTTCCACACCGAGTATATCATAAAGCTCCTCAATTTAAAAATGCTTAACATCTTTCAGCTTCATTCTTTCCTCCCCATTCTCATGGTGTCATTCTCCTTACTCTTCACCGCATTCACGGCAGACTGCAGTAGCATCTGAAATTGCCACCAATCTACCCTTCAAGTTGCTGCTAAAGAACTTGATTCAAGCACATATCTGATGGTGTCACACCCCTGATTAAAACTCTTAGCAGTTCCCCATAGTTTTCAGGATAAAGTTGAAACTCATTAGCTTAGCTCTCAAGGCCCTTTACAAACTGGTTCTCTCATCTTTCTAGCCTCCTCTGATCATTTTCTGCTAACATTCTTCGTGTCGGCCTATGGATTTACTCGTAGTTAATGAAACATTTCCCGAAGTGTGTTCCGCAGAATGCAGGATTGTAGAAATGGAAGGATTCTGGGGATCAAAGAAGTTTGAGAAATATTTGGTCAAACTGAGTTAAACATCCTTTTTAACTATTCTGCAGTCTCTAACAGGCAAATGTGCATGGTGCCTCTCTTATGTGGGAACAATGTAGACAGCAGGGCTCCAATTTATACAAGCTTAAAACCAGTTTTTGTCCAAACTGAGAAGCTTCTCCAGGGTCTCATGTTCCAAGGGAAAGCAGTTGGAAAAGTCTGTGTTATGATGAATGGTGCTCCCTGAGGCCTCCAGGCTTCCACACCACTTTTAGCTCTCTGAAATGTCCAAAGGTGCTTTTCATCCGGCAAACTCCTCAACTCTTGCTGGGCCTCAGCGCACTCCCCTGGGAGCTGACCTCCCCGACTTCAACGTCTCTCTCTTCTGGGATTCCTGGCCTGCTCTGCGGATCTCTACACAGCCATTAGCTTTCTATCCTCTAACTGCTGATTCATGTGTCTGTCTCTCCCATTAGACTGCAAGATCCTTGGAGCCAAGGGCTTATCATAGACTTCATTCAGTTCCTGCATAGTACTTAGAAGGTGCTTAGCAAATAACTATTCAACGCAGGAATGAAGAGTGATGCCAAGTTAAACTTTCATGAAATGTCACGATGGCAGGGTCAAAAGGACTTCAGTCTAATTATACAAACAGAAGTATCAAAGATTCATTTACAGATATTGGTAACGCTATAGTACACAGAATTAGAGAAATTATACTTAAATATCAATCCTAGCACATTAGGACCTAATAGATTTGCATTTCTGTCTTGAGTGTGAGATCTTATATATATACACGTCTGTGACCACATGTAAGTTTGAGTGTATCTTGCCTTTTCTCTAACACCAGAACAAAATACCTCCTTATATGAGCAAACGAAATGATGTTTTTAAAAGTGTTCTTAAGTGTCCTGGAACCATAGAAATGTTACATTATTATTTACCAATTATATACTTGCACACATACAAATTTCGGGCATTTTTAAAAAGCAAAGAAGTGGTAGCTGTGCTGTACGACCTCGACAAATTCCACTTGTGGGCCGTTCCAAAGCAAGCATCTTGGAAAATAAGAAGAAAAGAAAAGCACACAGCCTTTTCAAACCTACTACAGGATATAATTTTACAAGTTATAAGACAGTTTTACGCTTTCAAATTAAGCTCTCAGTTTCAAACGAAAATGACAGACCATTTGGCTCTTCAATCAGTCACGTCTAACCCAAACCGCCTATAATCTAAGCCAAAGAAATGACTGTATCAATTTTTCCCAGAATTTGTGAGTACCTAAAATGATAGAGTCTTCCTCATGATTAGGTGCGCGGGCACTTCGGATAGCGTGATTAAGGCTCAGAGTGCGTTATTACTACAGAAACTCACCTTGTTTTTGAATTCTTGACAGGGTGAATGATTTCCACTTCCCGTCATTATGGTTTTGATTGCTGACAACAGAAGCCATTCCTGAACCCAGATCATAGCTGACTTTTATGTGCCCATCAGTGAGCTCCACACTCATGAAATCTTTCTATTAATAGAGCAAAAATACACCAGTGATCAGAGACACAGAGAAATAGTCAGGTATTCACTTTCTTGTGGGCTTTATAGTAGGGCCTTGTATAGTAAGGCCTTAAATTACTGGATGTGTTGCTCTGTAATTGAAATCCATTTTGGAACAGAATTGGTGTTGCTATTTTGTGAATGTCTGTGGGTGTGATATTATGGTGCAAATGGTCACAACCAAATTACTAGAACGTATCCTTTTGTGAAAAGAGTAAAAAATGGGTTCCTTTGAAAACATATTAAGCAAACTAAAAGGTATGTCCCATGAAAGAATATATGAAGAAATATTGATCTGGAAAAAAAATGAGGATATTTAGAATCACCTTTCTACTTAGGTCTCTAGAAGAATACTAGGAAAGTAACTTTGCTGCTGCATGATTCCATACTGAGGGAATCTTTACTGTGTGCTTCTCTTAAAGGATTATATGGAGAGTTACATTGAAAATAAATAATAATGAAATTGTATCTATAATTAAAGTTATCAGTGAAAATATATAAACACTATCTGCATCACCTACTCTTGGCTATCACACAGCCATCTCAGACTCCTTTGAACAACAATTGATAATTTAACAACTGATAACTGTATTGGAATCTTATGGAAAAGAAGCAAACACTTTTTCAATTATGGAAGATCAGCTGTGCATATCTTTACCAGGTCTCGTGTGGCAAGGTACATCAGGAGAGCACTTGAAGAAAACGTCCTGAACTTGAACATGACAGTGGAGATGTTGGGGTACCAGCGAATGGGGCGACTGACCAGTGCATAGCCTTCCCCATCAAACTGAATCGTTCCCTCACTGTCTTCCACCTGAGGACTGGAGAGAGACATTTCACATGAATCAGACAATGTCTACTTGGTTTATCTGTATTCAGTACATCAGATTGTCTTCTGAGACTGGATTGTAAACCGTTGTAGGGCAAGAACCATCCCAAGTACATCTTCCATCCTTCTACCTCTCTCCAATTCCACTGCCACCCTCCTAGACCAGGTAACACCATCTCTCATCTGGACTTCATTAGCTGTTTAACAACTAGGTCATTGATGTTTTAAATGCTTTATGTTTTGCTAAATTGGTGGATAGTTATATTGGTGTTTAAGTGTGTCTTAGTGGTGTGAACTGGTGGGGATTTTGGAGAGGTTGAGAATGCATTATTACATTTCCCATATATGTAACATAACAGGGGACAGGGGTTGGGTGGGAAGGATGAAGATGATCAAAATGTACAAACTTAGAGTTGCAAGAAAAAAAACCATAATGGAATATAAGTTTCTACTCTCTGAATGCTTGCTATCCAATAGGTTTTTCTGGGACAGATTAGATTCAGACAATA
Organism: Equus quagga; assembly: GCF_021613505.1. NCBI lineage: Eukaryota > Metazoa > Chordata > Mammalia > Perissodactyla > Equidae > Equus > Equus quagga. The sequence continues at coordinate 7,787,492 of NC_060277.1, forward strand.
AAGGATTCCTCTAGCTATTCGCATGTTTGTTGATCTGTCTTCTTCACTGGAATGTAAACTCTAGGAGACCAGCTAGAGATAATGGGCCAGGCTCTATGGCAGGCACAAACTCGGCATCTAGCCTGGTTCTTGGCTCAGAGCAGAATCTGGTAAATGTTTGTGGAATGAAGGAGATTTTAGTATAGCAAATTGCCTCACAGGGCATATATGTTCAATCTATATTTGTTGAATAATTAATGAATATCTTACATATGTCTTGTAAACATAACATTTAAAAAGATTTCTTTTCCAAATGCAAAGTTTTCTATCGTTTATCTATCTCGCTATTCATCTATCTAATTGGTGTTGTTACAGAGTAGGTCTCAATTGTGGAGATATTTTTTAAGCTGTAAACACCTGCATATTTGAATCTCTGAAGTTAGAGTGTTGTATTAACTTGAGGGTAGAGAGGAGATATTGAGAAATATTATAGAAATGTCTTGGTAAAATAACAAGAGCGTAGGTTACTATTTGCATGAAATCTTGGCTAATGAGAAAAATAAGAGTGTACACACATTAATGGGCTTGTGGAGGAAGAAATGTACATTTTAGACAAGTTGGCTCTCTCTCTGTTCTTGGACCAGAGAGAAATAAATCTCTGAAGACAAAAGGAAAAGAAGAGTCTTATTCTCTGTCTTTCATGGTCGGATCTTCGTAATTTTAAGTTATATCTAATTTGGAATAAGATCAGATGATGTCACAAATTGTTTTTTGTAATGTAAACTTAAAGGGTGATTTTTAGTATTCATGAAAAGTGCTACCTGAAAGTTTGAGGAACCAAATAACCTATTAACACTGTAACTGATAGTGAGCACATCGGCTATTGTTTGGGCTTCCTTCATCATTGCAACAAATGTATAGTCTGGAGCATCGCATTCAAGATTAGAGAACGCTGTATAGAGTCTACTAAGCGGAAGTTCCCTAAAGTCCTCAAATATTAGAACTTCACATTATGCACTGCCGTGGTACCCAACGACAATCCCAGAAAGGGCCCTGGGAGTCACTGTTGACAGTTTTCTGGATGCTTTGGCTCTACACATTGTCCCTTATAACTTAAAACAAACAAACAAACAAAAAAACTTAAAACCTCAATGTCAGGATCAGTATTGGAAGAAAAATACATATGACATTTTATTTTTCTTGTATAAAACTCTGCGATATTTATACCCTGATGTCCTTATGTCATTAATCTATTAATTACCTCAACATATAGTAGAAAAAATAGCAGATTAAATGGCAGGTACCCTGGAGTCTGATGGAATCTCACTAAGGTCCTGCTACAACTCACTTAACACCTCAGGTCTCAGTTTGCCGACCACGAGATGAACGGGTTAGATCAATGAATGGTTTCTAAGGCCCATTCCTTCTCCAACCCTATAGGAGATGCTCCTATTCAAGCAAAAGGCGAATCTACGGGCAAGAGTTATGTTCTGGGACCATGAAGTAGATTAGCCTATTTCACTTAATTCATTAGCCCAAATGGATGTCTAGCTTTAAATTGGTGATTTTGAGATGAGGCGAAAAACGAGTCATTCCAGGCTTGGTCTATAGTATTTCAACATCTAACATTATACTAGAGTTTTCTGATTTGTTTTGAATACATTTCCCAGGAGAAGTAACTATTCTTTTATAACCAATAAATGCTAACCTTCTTAACCTGCCTCTTGTTTCTCTTTTAAACTTGATGTTGGTCAAGTTAGTAAGGATTAATTTTGCTATTTGGGAAGAGCAGCCCGTTCTTCCACATGTAACTTGCAGCTGCAGCACTAGATGTACACTGAGGTTTAGCATATTCACATTTCATCAGCATTTCAGTGTCACTGTTCAGTATACTTTTTACTTTTTACTTGTAGCAATTTTTTTTCTATTTTAACCTTAATGTGATTTTCAGAAGTTTAAGAAAAATAAGGTACACTTCTTTTTTATACCCCTGACAGATAACTCTTTCTAAAGCATATCAACAATTATATCCTTTCTACTGATTACTGAATAAATGCAAATTTCTAAAATTGACATTCTAAGATATATAAAATTTTCTCAATCTACATCTTGTAGCCTCAACTTTTATATCTCCCCATATAATCACTTCTACTCTAAAACTGGAACAATTGGTCTTTATAATAAAGTGTAATACATCTTCTCCTGCAAAGAAAACAAACAAACAAACATGAGGAGTTGTGTAAAAATTATTACATCAAATTCCAAGGCTTTGGGGAAAATGGTGTTGGGGCAGGTCACTCAAAACTTACGCAACATTGTAATCAGAGCACTCACAAAAACAATAACAATTTTGATCAAAGTAATAGCATAATTCAAAAAGGTATGTTAAAAAATTTGAAAATAAAGAATTATTTTAGTAACTATAGAAATTTACCTTAAAAGAAATAGGTGAAGGTAATTTGATAGCAAGGAGGGTAAGTAAGGATTGATGCTGCTGAGTGACAGATGTGGGCAAAATGCACAACGATGGAGGAGAAATGGCAATGAACACCTCCAAGATAGAGGGGTTGGCCAAGCCAAGGGCAAGTTCACAGGGGAATGGGCACCATGTGCAGGCTGTGTTGTGGAGCCGTACTCTTGAGCTTGGTATCTTCAGCTGTGTTGGTAGACTTTGCAATCAGCTGTTTCTACTTGATGCAAAATATTAATATGCTAGGAAGAACTGTGTAGGAACCTATGCGACTTCCGCATCACTCTGCCATTTGCCAATCCTGTCCGAGCGAATTCACATTTATGAAGCAAGTGGCATAGCAGAGAAGATTTTACTTGCTCTTTTCTAAAAACATTCTGGCTTTCCAGTCTTTCTACCTTTGCTCTGTCTTGTCCTTGGGATTAGGATGCGCTCCACATTCTATCTGCCAGCTCCTCTTTTGGACTCTCACTCTATGCCAAAGCCCACCTCAAATGTCACCTCCTTCACGAAGCAGATTTTGATGTCCCTAACCCTACATGAATAATCATGGTATACTCTGAGTGTACCTTTTTAAGGGGATTTTTATTATCCCTGGTATTTGACTATTTTAGTATTTGTCTTTTCCTCCCTCCAAGTTTCTTGATGGCTTAGACCGGACTTTTTCATCCTAGTATCAGGAAGTTGTAAGGGTGAATATTTGTAATCTGAAGAACATCCTACATATACATAGGAATACTATTATAATTATATTAATTCACATAAAGGCACAAGATCTTTGCAGAATTGATAATTAATGATGTTATAGCTTTTTAAAAATTTTTTTTGGTGAAGAAGATTGTCCCTGAGCTAACATCTGTGCCAATCTTCCTCTATTTTGTACGTGGGATGCCACCATAGCATAGTTTGATGAGTGGTGTTTAGTTCTGCACCCAGGATCCAAACCTGAGAACCCTGGGCCACCAAAGCAGAGCACACAAACTCAACCACTACGCCACCAGGCCGGTCCCCTGTGATGTTATAGTCTTAATACGTGATATGCACTACTGAATAGACATTTAAATGCTTTAGATGTTTCATTGACAATAGGCTTTTGAAAATTCTACTTATAAATTTACCAAAGAAATGTTTAGGAAGAAGCTGGTTTTGATGTGTGAGTAGCAGAATATTAACGTGGACCTCATTGTCTTTGTTGTATTGAAAGAATTTTATAGATAATGTTTCCTATTAGATTTAATGAAGATTACTGATAAAACCACTTTAAACCATGAACGGATCAGGCTTTCAAACTGTCTTCAACACCGTGTTAAGTCCATGATGAGAAAAATAAATAAAGAGTTGGAAGTTGAAATTTGCAGAGAGAATATTTTGGGGCTACTTTCTTCTATGAAACTCTAGAGATGTTGAGAAGAAAATGTGAAGTGTACTCTGCTGCATTTGTGGGGAGTTTGGGTCCTGGCAATGCGCGTGTGCCCTTTATATTGGAAATAAAAAATACAAACTCCATGGCTCCTAATAATTTTAGAGTTGCTACCTATGTATTTTAAGCTTCCAGGTATTTTAATTTAAATTTCATAGCTTCAATTTAATATAATTAAAAGAGTTGTGGGCTCAGCTGATTAGTGGGCTCTAAGTTTTTTTTGCAGAGAAATCCTCCACTTCTACCTAATTGTTTTCTGTCCTCTATTCAGGTTTATGTAGGCATATTTATTCTCTATATGTGCTTTGTATGCTTGTTATTTTTAATTAATTTTAATTAATTAAATTAAAAAAATTAATATTTTTAAATTCCAACATTCTAACCTCTATCTCATAATTGATGATTAGTGTTACTGCACTTTCCCCTGGTCTATTTTGGTTCCTTCTTCTCCTTCTCCACCTGAGCAGAATCTTCAAGACCCATGGATTTCCACTTGAAACACTTACACGACCCTACGTGTCATTTGGAAAATCCTGTAGGAGATAACACCATACCCAGGTTCTGTATTTTGTTGTGAACACAAGCAGAGGGAGTCCAGCCAGGCTCTGTGAGGCCTGAAGCTTAAGCAGTTTAGCGAGAGCTCTCTTTAAGAAAAAAGAAATTATGAGTACAAGATAGCCAGAGACATGAAAACCTACTGGACATGCAGGGAAGTTGGAGTGGGAAGAGATAGCAGTCTTATCTGATTGAAGTTAAAACACCGTACCTTTGCAAATTTTACAAAAACACATGACCACGTAAAAATACTGCTGGGGTGCCTCCCCGGACCTTGGAAAGTATCCACACAAATCCGGGAGGGAACTGAAGTCCCATTAGCTTCATGGTCAATCCACTTCTGAACATAACCACTTCAAACCTCTTCCGCCTCATCCTCATGGCAATAGAATATTGTACAACACAACCAGAGCTTTTGTGATGCACAGGCCAGACCGAGGGAGAGTCCTCCTCTCAACTAACCTGACGGTACATCCTTTGCAGTCGCCTTCTTTTTCTCGGAAATTCCACAACCCTATAGGTTTGCTGTCAAAGTATGTTTCTCCCATACAGCCAGTGAATGTAATGACGCGCACAGCATCAGCCTTCTGCAGAGAGAGACATTATATTTGTTAGAATTTAACTTTCACAAAAAATCTTACAGTACCCAGGAGAGTTATGAGCAGCAGAATCTGGAGTAGTTATCATCCACTCTTTCTGATATTCTGGGTTGTGCACCTATTCATCTTTTCACCATATCCTATCCTCACAGATCTTGGTTATTTTGTGCTATACCAGTTTATCGCCGTTAGTAAATAAACACTTCAACACTTCCTAGCTGCTGACTTAGGTGAGCTGCTGATCCTCTTTGAAATTCTATTTTTTTTGTCTATAACACGGAGTTATCAGGAGAATTAAATTAGATCATTTATTTTCGGTCCTACATCCGGTGCCTGGCACAAAGAAGTTGTTTAATAAACATGAGTGCTCCTACACCACCAGGAACATTTCTCTCCGGAGATCATGAGAAGGGGTAGATACTGCCTACACAAAGGGGAAAGAGAGCTGAAATGCAGATTATGCTTGTTGGTGCTGTCCCCACCTTTTTACTTCCTTTTACATCCAAGAATGTTTCCAGCACAAGAGAATGAAGGGAAAGTTTAAATTTGTAAGAGAAGAACTACATTAGTGTTGTTCACTGGGATACACAGATCAGAGCCTGACATCTAATAGGGGCTCAATAAATATTTGTTGAATGACAACCCTGGTGTCATTCTCACAGGGAAAACTCTTAACCCAGAGCACAGTCACAAGAGGGGCATGACCTGGTCCACTCTAGGGAACCTTGCTGTAATTTAGACAACTGTTTCTTTTGGAACCGGCATATTACAAATGGATACCATATTCTGATGCCTATAACTTGAGAAAGACTTTGCCAAAGCTAAGCCACATTTATCTGAATAATCTGGGAGGAAAAGTGAATTGACATGTTTGGGTTTTAGGACAAATGTAGAGCAAATGGTCACTGAGTAGTTAAAAATTTGTACTTATAATTTTAGGTTAAACTATTGACAGGTACACCTTCCTATGGCTGTGACCAAGTGGTGCACTACCATGGAGACAGTGTTGATCAGACTCGCTGGCATTCACAAGTCAGAACAGTCCTCGGGATTCTTGCTCATCAGTTGGAGCCTCTCTTAATTTTCCAGAGGATGATTATCCTACTTGTGGATTCTACTGGCTTTTTGCTTTTCCTTCTTGCATCCTAAAAAGCTATCCTTGGGATTTTTTCCTGCGCCTTTGAATTTTCATTAGTATGTTGATTTAGTTACTTGTTTTCAGCTTTTGGTTGATAGTCTAGTGTGGCAGGGGCCTTGAAACTCTTGGCCAAAATGATTAAGATTTTCTATAGATTTTATTTGTCTGTCTTTTTCCCGGAGACTGGCATCAGGAAGTTGCTTTATACCTAATGACACCTGAATAAGAATTATTTAAGATGCAGTTTAAGGTGTGACTACCATGTCTCGGGCATTTGTTATAAATTTTATGCACATAATCTCACTATTCCTTGTGGTGGTAAGGCACGGTGATTAAGAGTGGGCTCTTGTGCCTATTAACATGTGTTCAAACCCCAGCTCCGCCACTAATTGCTATGTGACCTTGGTCAAGTCATTTATCTCCTCTCTTACTCAGATTCCTTGACTATAAAATGAGGAAGATATTAGCTATCTTTTGATGAAAATTAAATAAGTTAGAACATTACTTAGTCCATAGTAAGGACTATATAAATGTTATGAAAGTTATTATTATATTCTACGATATGCAAACAAGGGAAATATTTTTATCTTCCTTGTCTAGTTGAGAAAACTGAAGCCGAAGGGGTTAAGTGACTTGTGTAAGGCCATATTTTAGTAAGTGATAGAGCAGGGAATCGGACCTGGATTTGATTTCAGAATTCATGTTTTTTGTATCACTCTGTGCTACTTCTGTATTCATCTTTATGGGTAGGCGAGAAAGTCGCCATATGACTGTATATTACTATGTGCCATATATATTTATGCGCGGTTCTGAGAAATGAGGATGATTTTAGTGTGCAGTTGTGGAATCAATTCCAATACTTTAGAGTCACATCTCGTGCACCAAGCAAATAAAACAGCCTCACTCGATATGGAGGCTGAGTTCTCAGAAATTGGGGGTCACTCTGGCTTTTCACATTTTCTGACTAATCTCATCCCGGGATGATTCTGACAAGCCCAGGATTATCCGTTATATTTGGTTGTGCGCTTACATCTCACCCACAGGTCATTTTCTAACACCTAATTCCATTTAATCAACACAAGCTTCTTTAAAATGCAGGCACTTTGCAATTTGAAATGCACAAGGACCCGTTATGAAGCAATTATGAATATTAAGAGCATTACTCTATAAGAATGAGGAGAAGAACAACTCGAAATAACTTTAAAAATCAGAGCAGGATTTGAAAGCTATGGCTTCTGTGATATTTCCCAAGGTATTCATAAATCTTTTAATTAGATGTGAGTTTGAACTTTATAATACCTCATATCAATAAAGCATAAATTGATTAAGAAAAATGGGGCATATTTAAAAAACACTTTGTTCTTGAGACAACTAAAACAAGAATATAAAAAAATTGTGCCATAGATAAGGGAAAAACAACAACTGTTTAGGTAAATACACATAGGCTTAAAAGTACTGGGTTTCTAGACTGAATAGTCAAGGAAGAAAATTCTTACTCAAAATGAATTCATGTTTTCATAAACACTAATTAAGTAAAAAGTGGTCAGGTTTTAACAGAGCTTTATCATGCCTTCCCCCAAAGTAATCACGTCAGGAATGGTCTACACAGGTGAAATAAACAGGATGGGGATGAACACATTACCTTCAATTTCCCAGTCAAGCCTCCAACAAAGAGCATTGCATTTGCATCCACATCTAGAATTGTATACCCCGGAGGAGACACTGCGTGGTGTGTGCTGGGCACAATGCTGGCTTTGGGTCCATCCAGTGCTCTTACAGAAATAGTTCCATTTCTCCCAGTTCTTCCAGCATATGTGTTGAAATAAAGTGGAGGAAAATGAAATATGTATCACATTTCTAGTAACCTCAGACTTAGAAGGTATAAATGCAGAGACTTATTTTGGAATATTTAAGAGAGAACTGAGTGTTCAGTTTCTAAAGTTCCAGATTTATTAAATTGCAAATCAAAACCCAGAGTCAGATCTTTGATGGATGTTTACTGTCAGATTCAACCAGGACCAGTGAGCCACATACCCTGATTCTGCATGTGTCCATTGATACGAAATGACACAGAAGCAGTTGGCTGATGGAATTCCTCTTGATTAAATAGAAAGCCTTTTTCATATCGCTTTATGGAACAACGTACTATTTACCAACACACATTATTTAAACGTTTATATTACTTCATTTAGCATTTTGTCTAATTTAATTCAGCAAGTGAACCCCAATGAGCCACCTTTCTGCTTTAAGCTGCATCATTTCTCCTAAAATCCCTCTGATGTCTTGGATCCAAATTTGCTGAAGAAGTTTCCTGGAATTGTGTGTCTTTTATTGTTTGACATACCATCTTAATGTATATAGTATAATATCTAGTCTTCAGGGTTGTGTATACAAATTGTATAGAACTTCACTTTTAAATTCAGTTAATAGAATTTTGAAAGCTATTACTATCTTATTTCATTTTCTTAAGTGATTGATTTCCATGAATTGTTAAATATGAAAATGTGGTCTCTCTTCTGAGACAAGCAGTCACAACAAAACTTTAGTGTCATATTTCTCTCCCTGCTGTCTCATTTTGGTAATCTTTTTATCTTTGAGAGTGCAGTATTCACTGAAATACATGGAAACAATAGAATGAATTTATCAAATAAGGTTCTTCTTTCACAGAATGTCTCTCTTCTGTTAGAAGAACTGTACTTTGTGAATAGAAATGTTCTGAAACCCAGTAAGGTGCGTAATCCCTCCCTCACCATCACACATGGAGGCACATTCTGTCTGTCGGTCTCTCTTTCACAGACACACACACACTTACTGAAGATCTTAAAAGGGAACTGAAAATATTGCTTCTTATTAAGTTTTCTTTTAAACAATTTATTATGGACAAAATTAAACATATCCAAACATAGAACGGAACTCTATGTATCCGTCACCTGGATTCAAAGATTACCAGATCCTCAAGTCTTCTTTATCCATCTCTGGTCAACTTCAATTCTCTCCCTTGGCCCTTAACCATACCTCTTAAATGCTAGCTGCTTTGGGCTTAGTAGGAAGTTGAAAATTAGGAAAAATAGAAGAGAAAATGAGGGGAAAGTATTGAGGACAGAAATGTTTTCTATAAGTAATCTATTTACTGCTAGAAGTTAATTGAATCAAAATGTCAAAGACAGAATTAATCAGGGCCAGCCCAGTGGTACAGCGATTAAGTTCGCGTGCTCCACTTCAGCGGCCTGGGGTTTGCAGGTTCAGATCCTGGGCATGGACCTATGCACCACTTATCAAGCCATGCTGTGGCAGGTGTCCAACATATAAAGCAGAGGGAAATGGGCATGGATGTTAGCTCAGGGCCAATCTTCCTCAGCAAAAAGAGGAGGATTGGTGGTGGATGTTAGCTCAGGGCTAATCTTTCTCAAAAAGAAAAAAAAAGAAAAAAAAAGGATAGAATTAATCAATTTTCTGTTAGTTCCCATTTCAGTAGTGTGGACCTGACATGTTATATATTCTTGCCAGCATTTAGATACTGCACGTGCCTGTAGGCAAGGATGCTATGCAGACCAGAACAGGAGCTGTGCACACCAAAGACAGGCACCAGTGGCATCTCTTACACTCTGACTTGTGCTGAATAAAGGTGAGTCTCAGTACTTCTTCAGGTGTGACAAGATGACTGAAAACAACTGAACCTCAAAATTCCTATGGGACAACCAGATGAGGGGTCCAAAGTGGACTGGTCTCTCCGGTCAACACCTTGAAGATTTGTCAGTTCATAACAGGTACTCCAAAGATACCCATTCACACACATTTATACATAAATATACAATACATAAAATTACATACATACATAGCTACCTTCTTGAAATGGAAGTAGGAATTTTCCTATAAACTAGGAAACTACTTCAAAGTTCTGTCAATTATTTTAATCTTTATTGATTTAGCTACCTTGATGCCTCAATACGGTACCAATATGAGTCATCAATAGTCAAATCTGGATACTCTACACGTCCAACTCCGGATCCAACATCCCAGAGGAAGCTGACTTTTCCTTTACGCATTTCTATAGCCAGAAAGTCGATCTAGTTCAGAGGAACACAAATACAATAGATATCAGAAAGAAAGCACGCAGCAGAGATTTCAACAGGCACCATTTAGAGATATGTGAAATAATTAGAAAGCTCACAATAAAAATTCTAAAATGATATGATCTGTTATTGCGTATGACTAAGTAATATTCCATTGTCCAAACTGCTGTTGCATACGTGTTAATTTAACCAATTCTAGTTAGGTCTAATCTTGAGACAAAGTCTTTTCTTACTCTGATACTTATGGTAGAGATAAAAGCAAATATTTGGATTAAAAATTCATTATTGTCTTCACCAAGGACACTGACATTTTTGAGGGTCCAGCTTTGATTTTTTTAACCAAGGTGACCTGGAACTTCTCAGCTGAATTGCAAGTATTGACTTACATGGAGTGGCCTGTTGATAAGTCGTACTCATTTTGGAAGGTCTCCATGCCGGCAAAGTCAAATGGTTCAAACGAAAGGAATTAGAACATTTTGGGTGAGCTTTTGTGGCTACAACTTCTTTTATTTCAGTTTGAGTCATAAATTCAACATGAATCATAAGAGTTTTCATTGGTATGAAATTAGTACAATTTGCCATTTTCATTTAACAGGAAAGTTCATTAGAATTTCTTAAAGTAAAAAAAAGAAAAACCCTTATTCCTATTAGTTTTTCTTTGTCAATAGCTGGCTCTGGATATATGACTCAAAGTAAATGCTGCTATACTCACAAATGAAAGCAGATATGCCTAAATAGTGTAAAAAGTTGCATAGAAAAAAAAACTTTGTGAGGTAAAATTCTGAAGTTTTCAAATCTTGAAACGCCACTTTATACAATTTTAGGACCTTGTTATTAGATTCTACACATTTTCCCCACTACCAGGACTAACCTCTGACTACACACACACAGTAGACCAAAGGAAAGCTGAATATTAGACTTACAAATTTGGCACTTCCAAGATAAAAAAGGAGGTTGTCAGCAACAGCTGTCTTTACGTTGACAATGATATTGTTGTAGCTTCCTTTCTTGATTTCTGGCTTGTATGTTCGAATGCAGTCACCTCCAGATGACACAGATACTTTGATCTTGAAGGAAAACAAGGTACAAAGAACCAAGACTCAATCTCTCAGCAAGTTTGAAGTAGCTCCCGAACAACCGCAAAGCCATCATCATGATCATCATGTCTTCTTTGAAGTTATTTTTCTATCATCAAATAGTACCATTAAATGCCCGCATGCAGACACATTATACTCATTAATGAGGGCACAGAAGAGTAGCTTTCCACCAGCATATCGACAATGAGCTGTTCCCAGTCTCGCGTCTTCTTAGCATGCTAATATTTTTTGAAGCATGCAACTAACAAATTCTTCCCTTCATACCTTTCTCCTTTATGAATAGGGAACATTTTCAAAAGGTGATTTTACATGAAGATAATGGTAATGATCTTCATTAAGGTTGTTTAATGAAATTTTACAATTCAAATTTCAGCAATTTCGGTATCACAAAGTAGAAAACCATTTTTCTTTTGGTTTTCAAGAGGAAATGACCTACCTTTCCCTGTTCTCACAGCTAAAAGATGCCAAATAGATTTTGTTCTAGATGTTCTAACAATAAGAAGAATCTTAATTATTCCACTCAGAACATGCATTTCAGAATAAATTATACCTTTTTATTAAGTTGCCAGGAAATGAAACAGAAGTAATTTCCAATGGCTATCACTACTAATGTATTTAACAGCTCCTTTTTCTTTTGACTAGTCCTTTAAAAATTACTATAAATTGCTAAGAAAGAAATTCCTATGTGAACAGAATCTGAAAGGGAGCCTTTCTTCCATCACAAATAACACCAGTTGATTACTTGATTTAATTTCCTTTGCTTCAGGTATATCAACAAAAGGGCACTTTCAGGGCGGCAATGTCATTGCTTGGACTCAGCGAGAAGCTGTTACTTTGCTCCATGATAGTCCTCAAAGTAGGAGGCAGAGGCAGGTAGAGGTAAAACTTCTCTTTACCGTGGATTCCAATGCCAGGCTTCAGGAAGCCTCTTGGCCCTCATGAACAGCGAATTTCCATTTTTCTTATTCCTTCCAGAACTTTGTGCTACTCAGATAGCTTTCACACTTGGAAGAAAACCCATTTGCATTGTTGCTACCCACACGAAAGAGCTGTGCAGACTCCAAATAAGTTATCATCGGACACCAAACAGGTCTCCATATTATGGTGACACTTGATGGTATCTCCAAGAGTCTAATTAGGGTGTGGGTGTAGGCAGCACCAGGACCGTTCTCCAAGGTGGTATAGACTACACTGAGATGGTGCTGGATTCAAAATTGGTTGGCTTCAAAAGAAAAGGAAGGATTTTTGGTACTGACAAATATGTAAATTTATACGTGTTTGCGAACTTCTGGGGATATGGCAGAGCTGTTGCATCTCCTCAGACCCTGCAGAAGTCTTGTATTTGTATAGCACTATCATTTCCTCACCTAATCTACTGACCAAATTGCATCTCCACACGGAGGAATTGTGTGCTGGAAGGAAACGGGCTCATTGTAATGGAGCCCTGTGTGGTGGCCAATGGCTGGAATGATCTAGAAAGCCGACTGCTTAGACTGCTTTCCCTGTCCTCCCTTCCCTCTAAGGATGGGGTCTGCCAACTGAAGTGCACAGCAGTGGGCTCCATTCTGGCCCCCAGAGTGTTTTCTCTGTGTCCTGGGGAGAGAGTCTTCCTGGTCGTGTGATTTTCAGTCAGGAAGTTAGTTCTTTGCTCCAGAAAGGATGGAATTTCCCTCCTATATAAAGTGCTGAGAGTGGGCGGGCCAAGATGAATTGCAGAAAAATAGAACCAGGAAATGTACAACTTTTCTCCTAGATTTTAATACTATAAAGCAGATGTGCAGTGGAGGTTGGCAGAGGGTGTCGAGTGATAGAGTAGCAGCTAAACAAAGAGTTTATCCCAGTGCTGAGAGATGAAAAGGATGAAATAAAGCAGGAGAAAGGCAATAGAGCTGAGGGCAGGTAGGGGAAATGCAGTCTTTAGACGTTCTTAATGTTGAGGAAAAGGTGTAACATATAGTGAGTTTTTAGGAATTTCCAGCAAGTGAACCAAAACCATCATCAGAGAAGACCTTGGCACTGAGCAAATTTAATATCTGAGGCAGGCTATAAGTGCCATTGACATTATAAGAAGATCAAAAAGAAGAAGTCAAGGTCTGACTGGAATTCATGTGTAGAGTTGAGAGACAAATTGAGCTCTCCCAGGCAGGAAATCATACCCAAGTTCCTGCTGAGGCTGGATTAGTAGTAAAAAGTAACTGTGTGTGTACCTTGTTTTATCTTTATTTCATAAATGCTGTATTCACTTGGCCATAGAGCCATATTTTGGCTACTTTAATTACAAATAACTTATTTTGTTTAAAGAACACAATGCAATAATACTTCTTGGTTGCTGTTTAGAGAAGAAGTGACTGAGTATGGGTGGAATGCATGGCCATTTGATCGCAGGGTGAGTTTCTGTCCTTGCTTAGGCATATCTGGTAGAAATGATAGGGAATTACATGATTGCTGTGTTGGAAAGGGGGATGCCAAAGCGTGGAAGACAGAGTACCAGTACTGAAGCCTAATTGAAGAGATGAAGCTCCATCTGAGAATTGAAAGTCTAAGAGAGTAGCCATTTTAAAACTAAGGGTATTTAATGCCACTAGGAGTTACAATTAATCTACTTTATAGCACACTTTACATATCTAAAAAATATGATTCTCTGAACAAAATGACATTATTATACCCAATATGCCAGCAATTAATCTTGTAAAGTAACTTATGGCTCAACTCTTACACATTTCTATAAAAAACCCTCTGGAGTTTCTGTTTTCCGGCTTATGGTTTTGTATACAGCCTCAGTACCTGAAAAATTCAGGCAGCCCAAACTGTAGGTAACCCGTTCATAGCTATTAATCTCTCCAACTAGATACCTTGTGTTTTGATTTCCACGTATAGATATTTCTTTTAACTAACTTAAAACAGGCAAATCAAAATGCAGTATTTACAAATTTCTCTGGAAGAAATCTCTGGTATATATCCTTCTCATTAGATAGAAGAAATTTCTGAAACACAATCATCCTCCTAGGATATTTGATTCTACAAATTATTATTATTTCTAACATGAACCCTTAGTAAGACTTCTAAATAAAAATCACTGAACACTAGGTATCTCTAAGGCATTTCTCATACAACACTGTTTACCAATTCATCCTCAGGACCTCAATTAAACATTACCGAGGATCCCATTATTGTATCTATTGGATTTTCACTGCATTTTTTTCATCCGGTAACTAGGTCATTCATTTAAAAAAGAGTACCAGCCACTCAGTTTCAGAGTCAACAAACCAAAAGAAGGCTACCTGAAAAGAAATGTCTTTAATTCCTTGGTCACACTGAGTATGTGTTAGGGCCACATCTAGACACTAACGCCAGATTACAAATATATTTGTAAATCAGGCAAATGTCATCTTCAATTAGTATAAAACTCATTTGGAAAAAATTTGGCTGCTTCCATATTTCTAACATCTTACAAAAAATACAGCACTTTGTTGTAACTTCCATTTCCAAAAGTGATTGAAAATTTCCTTAAAAGGCATGGACAATAGTTACTTTTTCTAGCATTAATTTTATACTTCTCTTTCATTTCGTATTTTGAGGCAGGTTTTCTATATTTACATGTCAGAATTTTAGCTTTTTCCCTAAGGGATGGGGGGTAAGATGGGGAAGCACTTACAACTGATGACCATACCGGCATATTTTTAGATTTCTTTACAATGAAGAAATAATAAAAACGTCCAGAATTCTCCACTTGACAACTAAGTCAGAAAATGTGGCTAAGTGTTTAGTTCAAAATAGAATATTTACTATTTTTGCTTATTCAAGCTTAACATTACAAAATATAGGAGTGATATATCAATTTCTTCCATTCTCTTGTCACTGCCACTGTTACAGTTGGGTCTCTTGTTAAATTTGCTTCCTTCTTTCTAGTTTCTCTCATCTCCTTCAAAAACTACTTCCCGATTCATATTCAAAAAGCACAGCTCTTATTCTATTACATTTCACATTCAAGAACTTTCAGCTTCTCCTCCCCAGTGAGGTTTATCCCAGGTACGATTGTACCCAAATGAAACTGCTTAATTTACTAGTCAAGGATTGACAAGACCTGGCCTCCACTGACCTTTCCAGTTTAATGCCGGTAATCTTGGCAAAGTAGGCTGCTCTTTCATGAAATGACTCTGAAGCTTCCTTCTCTCTCAGCCTTGGCTTCTCATCCCTCTTCTTAGAATGCTCTCCCTTGTCATCCTCCCCTCTCATGTCCAGCACTGTCCCGCTTCATGGCCTGGCTCAATCCTTCCCTTCAGGAATTCTTCTGGTCTTTACAAGAGGTGGTCTTTCCTTTCAGAACTTTATAGCACTTCCTTTTGCTCATGTGATATAGCACAATATTCTGCATTATCTTCGAGTTGTGTACACATCTTATTTCTTCTACTACACTATAAACTTAGAGTAGAACTCGTTCATCTTTGCGTACCTCACAGCAAGTAGCCTTGAACATAGGAGATGCTTTTTCTACACTGGCTAAATCTTAGATAAAACTCCAAAACTTGGAGTAACATCTGACTTATTTCGACCTTGTACTTCACATCTAGAATGATCAAATGTCATCATCATGCCTACATGGTTTTCATATTGAACTCGATGTATGTCCTCTCAACCCTATATGTTTCTTTTACTTTGAGCTCATATGCATCATCTTCACTAATCTTTCTGTCATCTTCTAAATTTTTCTTCAGTAAGTCGTGAATTCCTTTTCAAGGTTCCCCTTGAACTTACTGTCTTGGCCTTGTTTAGCAGTATCAGATATGATAAGGAGGAAAAAGGATATACTGTCAATCAGTCATCATATTCTTGGCTGCTACTAAAAACCATATAAATTTTATGGACCAACAAAGGTCATTTCTGGTAATTCTAGCTCCACAGTTCAGAAAATGGAATTTTCGAGATGGAAGACTTGAGAATCTAAAAAGATTTGAGTTTAAACCTGACAACAAAAAAACTGTTAATTTTTTTTCTTCTATGTCTAAAATCATCATGAGATGACTTTACTAGGCCAGATGAAGTTTCATATTGGCACTTAACAATTCTGCCCTGGTTCATTAGGGTGCTACCTTCTAGAAATTTCTGCTTCTATCTGAATGGTTTTCTAAATGAGTTAATAAATAGCAAAATTTTGAGACAAGTGAGGTGTTTCCTATTCTTACTCCAAAAATTAAAAAGAGATTGTAGAAATTGTAACCAAAATGTTTTTGTTGTTGCTTGTGCTCAGACAAAAGAATGTGTAGAAAATAATGGCTCTTCTTTGCTGTTACTCCATATAACCTTGTTCATTCATTCCTGCTACAACCCCACTCTTTGGCCTTTTTTGATTTCATCAAGGGCAAGGCACTCTCATCCATGCCTTTTTAGTATACAATAATAAGGTTTCCATTCTTGATATTTGAATTACTTTGTTCAAACAATAATAAAATATATCAGAATTCCCATTTCTAAAACTACAAATGGTGATTATTCTTCTCATGAAATGCCTTTTGAAATTTATGAAAAAAAAAATCTAACCTTCCATCCTCCCTTCCAACCCCAACTAGCTTCAAGTTAAAGAAATAGAACCAGGAGTCATACAACACGATATGTTGGGGGCAGGCATTCCTTCTGGGGATAATATCCCAAATTACAATCAGTTACTGACACTGAAAAATCAAAAGAGCTTACAGAATTGGCTTGTTTCCGGGCTTGGTTTATCAGTTCCTTTATCTCAGAGATGTTTTTCTTCAGGTTATCCTCAAGTTCCTTGATGGGTTTGAGTTTATCTATCAGCCGATCAGCCTCTTGTTCTAGATTTTTCACAGTGGCATCTGCATCTGCAACTGCAAAGAACAAAATTAGTACATACCACACACACATCGTACACACACAGAAATGAAAATAGCAGTATGCTCAACTAAATAATTGAAAGGACTTTGTCTTATCCACATGACAAAAGCAAGGCCAAGGCTGTTGAAGCAAAGTCTGTGATGGCAAATGGGAATATTTAGTTTGGACTCAAGCAGGACAGAGGAGGAGAGGTTAGAGAAAGAGAGCCAACACAGGCTTTGGGATTCAGGTGCAAGTCAGCATGGAAGGTAGAGAATATGAAGAACTCAATTCAGTGCTTCAGCCAAAAAGCTAACTTTTATAGTATAGAACTTCAGTCATACATCAAGGAAATGAAAGCATCTTTAAAATGTCACCTAGTCTGTCCAGGCCAGAACTGTATTTAAATCAGAGTTCCCACACAAAATTGTTTTTCTTTCTTTTTCTCACTGCCTTTGCACATCTTACAGAAGCTATCAAAATATCTTCCGAAAAACATTTCAGTGTTGAACAACCTTTAGACTGAGGCCTGTCTTACATTTTAATTGAATCTTTCCTCTGCAGTTCATTTTCATTTTGAAGAATACCTGATTATCCTGCTCTCTATATTAGGTTGAACCATATTAAAGTGCCGTTTTTGTAGGTTAAAAAGAAAGGGTTGAATATTGACAGTTTCAAAAGAGGTTTAACCCTAAAATAATTGAAAGTTATCACTGATCCCTAGACTCTTCGCACGTGCTTTTCATAGGAGGGCAAACGACACATGGAAAACCAATTATTCTATCTCTAGGATGCTAGCAGTCTTATCCAAAGCATGCCATTTGTTATCTGACTGAGGCTGTATTGTTCTGCTTTCTGTCATTGTGACTCTGATGAAAAAATGAACTGCTTCAGGTCCAAGGCTATTTGCCCTGCTAGACGATGAATGATCTGCTCCTTGGCTGACATTGGACCACTGAGAGCTAGTCCTCAGAAATAAATCAAACGTGTTCAAAAGGAAGGAAATTATTATTTTTAAACTAGGCTTGAAAGTATTTTGAATTCATGCTCATAAATATGAGTTATATTGTTAGGGATGTTTAAAAGGACCATAAGTCTATTATTAACTTTAACTAATAGAGTTGCTAGGGCAAGACCTGAGTATTTTCTTCCTGAAATGCAGGTTATTGGGGTCAAAGTCCTCGTTACATAATGGTACAAATATTCAACATAAACACAGTTACTCCTTTGTTATGTACACTTTTAACAAACCATTTGTCCATTTTTCCCTTCCTTTAAATTTCCAGCATTACTTTGGTTTCTATAGATTATTCTAGAATTCAGGAAAAATGATTTAGATCTAGGTTCACGGGAAAGAGGACAAAAGAGTTTAGCTAAAACTACTCAGGCTTAGGCAAATAATGGATCCTCTTCTTCTAAGCACCCAGAAGTTTTCATCAAACGTTTCAAAATGTAATCTGGGGGTTTTGCCTTCCTCTTGTTTTTTTCGCCTCCTTCTTCTGGAGCAGTTGAAGTCAAACAGAAATGATCTTCCCGAAGGTTTTAAAAATCAATCATCTGTGATAATGAGTCTGATCCTTCCTTGTGCAGCAGTTTTTGAAAACTTCTGGCTTTCTCCTATAATTATTTGTGTAGATTTTTAAATCACTTCTGACAACAGATTTTGATAACAATGTTTTTCTAGAAAATTATCTATCTCTTTTAGGCTTTAAAATTTATTAGCGTAAAGTTTTGCCAAGCATTCTCTAATGAGTTAAATTTCCTCCCTTATCTAGTTAGAGCTCCTTTTAGAAATTTGCCTATTTGTGCTTTATTTTTCTTATGTCTGCCAAACAACTAAAATTTTTTATTTTTATAGTCCTAAAGATTTACCTCTTAGATTTATCAAGTCTATTATGTTTCTGTCTTCTAACTCATTAACATTTTTTTCATTTTCTTTCTTTTGGTTAATTTTATTTTGTCTAACTTTATAGGGTTGATTGCCAATTTTAAATTGTTTATTTCAACGCATATAAAATAACATAGTTGTCCTCATTTTCCACTGAGGACAGTGTTGGTCATCTTTCTCGGGTTTTGATATATTGGATTTTATTACTATTATTTTATATTTTGCACTTTTAGTTTTGACTTTGAATTTAAACTATGAAATGTTTAAGAGAGATTATTTTTATGTCCCAATCGTTGCTCATTTGCTAAGATTTAATTTTATTATGTGCTTCTCCAATTATAATTCTCTAGAAGTTGAGAATAATTACTTATAAGGAGGGAGAAAGTAAGCTTCAGGAGAGCAAAGCAACAACAACAATATAGACCTAATCTACTTTATTGCTACTGCAAAGAAGTCATTTGAGCATCACTGGCTGCATTTGTGTTAGAAGCATCATAATTTAGTTCAATCTGTGGATGAATTCAGTCTTCTGCTTTTATGAGGGCATCATACAGACATTTAACTAATTTTTTATAACATAATTAAAAACATTTTATGTCAAACACACCCACATACTAACTTTTTGCAAGGGAAGATTCCTTTTATATATCTGGCATTAATGCTGCGACACTGGAAAGAATATGTAATGTTTAAAGCAATACCCATACATGGTAACATGCAAAGCTGAGGCTTTTTGCAATAGGCAATCAAGCATAAAGTTACTAAAAGGTATGCGAGTAAACATATACATACTGATTTCTGCAGGTAATTGCATATGGAAGTAAAACAAAAAGAAATTAGAAAATTCATGAGGAAATATTTTTTATAGATATTGATAGTGACTATCAAAAAATGATACTTTTCACAATAGGTGCTAATTACAAACACACCCCATTTTAAGTTAAAGTGTTATCAAATAAAAGTACTCAAAACCATGTCATTTAGCCAGCTATTTTTCATATTAAAAGCTTTATTACAATGTTCTAATAAGACAGGAAACAGATCTAGTTTAATTAATGTTACAGATAATTAACCATCTCTTGACAGAGGATAGGATCAAAAAAATTAAGGGTAAATATTATGAAGAGGCCACCATCAGTTGAGAATCATTCTGAAATTGAATGAAATATCTTAAATTATAAAATAAGTAAAAGAGAGAGTGAAACTTACTTTAAAACTTATTTTCATTCCTTTTTTGGGGTAAATATTGTGATTAGGCATGCCTCTGAACCACTTATTCAGACAAAATCTTTGAACTGCAGAGTGAAGCTATCTCTGGGCTTACATAAGAAAAAATTTAAAAATGATTCTATCTGCTCTTTTTCTTCCTTGAAGAAACGGTGAGGAACAAATCCTTCTCCCTAGCTCCGAAGTGCACGCCATATGCGTTTGCACTCTTCCTTCCTTATGAAGGAGTCGTGCTAATAACGTCTATCATGGCACAGCATCATTAGCACTTGATCGGAGGCGAGGGTATGAAATCAGGCTGCACTCTCCTAAATAGCATCTGGATTATACAGCATATAGTGTCAATAACAGTGTTTTTGTTATTGCACTCTGCAAATACTTTGATACCCAGTGAAAATGTTGGTATATAAAGAGGGCTAGTTTCTTAAGAGTGACAAGTACCAAAAAATCAAGCATCTCCTTTGGTGAAATCATGTAACAGAATAACATCTTATCACTTGATAGAATAGAAAAAAGAATACAAAAAATTCTAATGTTTATTGACTATACTTAATAAATGATCATTTATTACATTCTCTCACATTTTCTCAGTAAATCCTTATTAACTCAATATAATTTGATGCAATGTACAAAAGATGTGCAGAAATAGTCTTCTTTAGAAACTGGAAAAATAATTTCCTGAAAATGTTAGCTAACTGCAATCTAAATAATAAAATAGTAATATTTTTGAATTTTAACGCTTGTCCAGTCGATACCATTTTAATACCCTGTTCTAATAGAATTGCTGATGTGTATGCTCCTTGACACCTATGCTCACCAACTCTGAAGATGTGATTTCCCAAGTACAACTGCATTTTCAATGACCAAATGTCACCCAGACTGAGCATTCCTAACTTCCTCTTGATTGGACAAAATTTGGATGAAAAAAGCTCTGGTGCAGAGCTGGGAGGCTTGGGTTCTAGTTCTGGAGCTGCAGGACACTCAATTCCTGAGCCACATCTGTGAAACTAGAGGGACAGACTACGTCACTATGATGGTCTCTTCCAGTCTAACAGTTAGGAGTCTAGGATATTCTATAGTGTGAAGAAATAAGAGACATAAGGTCAAAAAGGAGATCTTACTGTTCTTCGAAGGATCTTTAATCACAGCATTTGTTTTGGCCACGCTGTCTGCCAGCTGATTGTAATTTTTCTTCAGGCCGTCCAAGTTCTGGTGGAGATCTTTAATCTGTGCCAGCACATCTTTTGCCGTGTCATTGGCTTGTCTTGCTTTGTCCTTAATGGCTTGCAGTTTAGCGGCTGTGTCTGTCAGCAGAAGAGGGTGCGCGAATCAAAACAAAAAGTCTGGAGTGAGTGGCTTAATCCATGCTTGTCAAAGGGAGGCTGCGGCTGGCTGACCTCCGGTCCCACACGTACAAAGGGAAAGGCTGAACTCTGTCCCACTCACTTGTAGCAAATGAAGTCAATTTTTAGCTAAATTAAATTTTCTCAGGAACCTTTGCCATGAATACGTGATTAGCTCTTAAGATAGCAAAGTGATGATTCTAAATGTTCATTGTATAAGGGTATACTGTGACTTGCTGCTGAACACACTAAAGAGAGAAATTTATCCACATGAGTCATATCGCTTCATCAAAATGAGGTTTAGGATTTAAGCTGCGCATCTAAAAGGGGAAAAATGAATATATTTCAGTTTAAGGACAGAGAGGCTTTCTCAGGTATGTTTGACCACGTGTTTGTGTATTTATTTCTGTTTTCAGCATTGAAAATCTTCCACATATGTCCTTACTTACTACTGAAGAGGTGACATGAAAATCTGGAAAGTTACTTAGGTTTTTTTAATGTTACAAAAGTAAAAATCATTAAGATTTTAATATTTCCTGTGTTGTATAAATGTATGCATTTGTTTCCTTGATCATAAATTGTATAAAGAAAGTATACCGTACATATATAGATGCCTATAGTATGTGTAGATTTGGGGTTAAGACCACAGGCTCTGAAATTAAACTGCAGGGTTCAAATCTCATATATGCCACTTTTAACAATGACCCTCGGGATCTGTGCCTCAGTGTGTCACCTGTAAAGTGGGGATAATAATGCTAGTCACCTTCTAGGATTAGTATGAGGATTATGTACTCTTCACAATTTCCTGACAACAGTACAAGTGTAAAGTTTAAAAAAATGGTAAAAGTTAGAACATTTTTCACAAGTTCAGGTCAACTGACACAGGTTGCAGTGTCCTTGATGCTTACCATTTGGAATGGCCGATAACTTTCCCAAAGTGTCGTTCAGAGCTCTCAGGAGATCCCCATTTCTCTCATTGGCATTTTCCAATCTGGCGATCAAGCCATTCAGACGGTCATCATTTTCTGTGGACAGGTAACAAAAAAGGATGAAACAATCTTAATCATCTCTGTGCTTATACCTGGCTATACAATTTCAGGTTATTTTGACTTAAAGTTAATAAAAAGCAAGAAAATTGATCTAATTCATTTAATTTATTGGCATCTGTCCATAAATATATTTGAGATCATAATAAATGTGTTTATATGACCATTTGACTCTTCAACAGAGTCAACAATGTTCAACAATTATGTTTTCTTCTTGATATCTGATCTTTATCTGACTTAATTTGATGGGTTTTCTATGGAGAAAAAAACTTCAAAATAATCTGTCTTTGGGGCTGGCCTAGCAGTGTAGTGGTTAAGTTTGCATGCTCCACTTGGGTGGCCTGGGGTTCACAGGTTCGAATCCCAGGCACAGACCTATATATGGCTTATCAAGCTATGCTGTGGTGGTGTCCCACATACAAAATAGAGGAAGATTGGCACAGATGTAGCTCAGGGACAAGCTTCCTCACGCAAAAAGAGGAAAGCTGTCAACAGCTGTTAGCTCAGGGCCAATCTTCCTCATCAAAAAAAAAGAAAAGAAAAAGAAGCAGTCTTTTATTGCATTTGTAATGATGCCTGCTTGACATCATTCCCATTAATGTTACTTATTTTAAAAATTTTATTATCAAAATGGATCATTGGATTACCTTTCAAAAATCTCAAATCAATATGATTATTAAGCAGAATCTCCCACTTTCAGTAAACATCCTATTAATATTTATTTGAAACAGAAAAAAAATCAAAGGAATGGAAAAACAACTTCTGGCACATTTCTTCTAAACTGTCATTTTTTAATAGAGAAAACAATGTTTTACAAATTGCCTTCAAACAGGCAAATTATATCAGTTTTTTCTCACTACCTTAGCATGATTTCTTTAACTAACATTAAAAATATCACTTACTAGAGATAATGCAATAACACAAGTGCAAATTGTCCAGCTTCTTTCCTCTAGTTTTTAACATTGCCCAAACTTCAGGGTAGTTCATATTATAATAGTAACTAAGCAATTTAGAGTTTGAGTGTAACAATATAAAGAGTGAAAGTTATGAAATCTTTTAGAGGAAAGTAAATAAAGGGTGATTCTGCTGACAGAAGAGTGTAAGTTTAGAAATCTTGCTTAGTTACGTATCCAACCGCAAGTGTACCTTAAAACCGGATCTTTCCTTTTCTTACGTCATTTATTAGTGAACAGTGGAATTGAAAAAATGAAAGATGTAAAACCCTATGCTTCCTGCAATACTTTTTTACCTCTTTTGACTCGATAAAGCAGATCATTTCTTGACGATATTTTATATAGTTTATTATGCAATAATATTTACTCCCTTAGCAGATGCATACTAATTGTTTAAATTAGTTTCATAGAAATGCAAAATGTAAATAAAAGTGGAGTCCCCAAGTAAGACGGAGCATTGAGAAAGAACCAGGAAAGAGGGAGCCCCCTCCTGGCCTGGGCTGGCCAACATTTCATGGTGATAGTAATGACCGGCAGTCGCTGAGTCCGTGTATGTGCCGCAGTTAGGGATACAATCCTTACGACCACTTTTATGATGTATATACTATTACCATCTCTGACTTACAAGGGAAGAAATTGAGGCTTAGAGAATTTTAGCAAGTTTCCTAAGTTCTCATGGTTAGTAAATGGGAGAATTCAGATTCAAGTCCATGCAGTCACATTCCAGAAATTATGCTGGCTCGCTCTTAACCACTGCATTCTACCAGTACTGGAGGTCAAAACCAGGGATCTGTAAAGCGTGTTAGGTAGTGCTCCCCCAGCCCCGACCTGGTCCCTATCCTTTCCCCCTCTCTTCCTCCAGTCCAATCTTTCCCTCTCATCCTCTCCTCTGTTGCCTTAAAAATTGTTCACAGTTAAAGAAATCATATGAACCTCACGTAAGCTATACATATACTCAAACTGGAATGATTTGAAGAGGATTAGCAATACCTACATGTAAAATGATAGGCAAATGTGAAAATGTTCCACATTTTTAAGGATAATGAGCAAAATATAGGAATAGGCAGATCACAAAAAAATAAATAGAAATAATCAATTACCAAATTAAAATAAAGCACCCAACCTTATTATAATTAAAGAACAGTAAAGTGAAGGAACAGTGAGTTACTATTTCTCATCTCTCAGATTGGGAAAAGTTAAATATGTGATAATACCACATGCTCACAAGAGTGTTGGTGGAAGTGCAAATTGATGTCGTATTTTGAAGAATAATTTAATAAATTTATTAGAATTTTAAATAGACATGTATTTGGCCCAGCAATTGCGCTGTCAGAAATTTACCCTACAGATATACTTTCAAAAGTTTATCAATGCGTATCTTCTAGGATATTCATTAGATCTTTATTTATAATAGCAAAAATAGAGAAATAGCAAAATTGCTTAGTACTAGGGACTGTTTATATCAATATGGCATGTCCAAAAATGGTTTCTATGCAATCTTTAAAAAGAATCAGATGAGTAGATGCAGAGGTGAAAAAGAAGATCCTTAAGATCTTTCCATGAAAATAAGCAAGGCCTGCCATACATACACTGACACATACACAAACATTCGGCAAGGGGCGATCCGGTGGTGGGCAGGTGGGGAAAAACACACCAGAGAACTTTGAGCAGACAGGAACTAGCAAGGGGACAAGTGAGGGAGTGAGTGGTGGTGTGAGGTCTGGTGTTCCAAAACCTTTCATTTTATATCTGGTCATGCTGGCTAAATTGTTTTCTCTGTGCATGTATTTCTGCTCTTTTATTTAAAACAGTAAAAAACTACTTCAGCACCCTGAACCGAGGAGGACTGCTATTTGCCAACATGAAGACTGTTGTTTTCATCACTTTCCTGGTACCCAGGGTGGCAGACCAGGAGAGACTACGTCTCACAGAACAGAGCCAGACAGTCTCGATGGGGTTGGGTGTCCACCCCTGGTATATGGAGTGCATCTGGCTTCTTAGAGGATCTGAGCAGGCCACTGGCAGCTGGAGAGCAGCCCTCACCTTTATTGGCTTTCATCTGGGAAGAATAGGAAAGGAAAAGGAAGACAGATAGAGGATCCTTAACTATCAGTGTTCTGGATGTACAAAAGAATATGGAACATATTAATTAATGATCCACTCCATTTCATATAAAGGTTTTATAGGAAGATGGATTAAACCACTGTTATGTTACAGTAATATAAGCATGCAATATTGTTTAAGGCTTCTGCTTTTAAGTTCTGAGCCAAAAACCAGACATCACCGCAAAACAAAGTATAGAATATTCCAGCAAAGCACAACTTTAAAACATCAGTACATCCATTTCAGTCACTAAGATATTATTTTCAACTCTAGTTCCTCAAAACATACTTTCCAAGTAATTAGATTTTCTCCTCTGTCAATCAAAATTCATCTGTCTTTTAATACTTCTGTTATTTTCACTGTGCTAAAATAAAATCTTTGGATAGGTTATTGAAAGTATACTTTCAAAAATAAAGCCACTCTGATTATGACTGTGATATTTATATGAATGCTTTAAGAATAGTTAAGAGACTGCTCTTTTCATATTAACTTGGAAGTCTTCATCAATTAAGGAAATGGAACAGCACAAATTTCATTTCTTAGCTTCTTGATTGGATTTTACTTTTTAAATAATGAAACATTTAAAATGTTCTGGCAAGCAAGATATTCATGTACAGTGGAAAACCATTAATTTAAAGGGCATCACTTGGTTTATCCTATTTTATGCATTCTGATAGCAAGCACTGGCTGAACAATCAGGCCAATTATTCAGAAGAAAGATTGATCTGAAGAACATCTTGTTATTGCCA
The DNA here is from genome assembly GCF_021613505.1 of Equus quagga. NCBI lineage: Eukaryota > Metazoa > Chordata > Mammalia > Perissodactyla > Equidae > Equus > Equus quagga. The sequence continues at coordinate 7,813,964 of NC_060277.1, forward strand.
GCCCTCAAGTTCCAAAGTAGTAATTTTGATCCTCCGCTTTCTATGCTAGAAAGGCAAAATCTGAATATTCTGACTTCGCTCTGATTTCTATGTTTCACCTATTTAATTCTGAGTGCTTCTTCATTTATCCTTTCTTACTCTCTGACCATATTTTCTGAAGTAGCTTCTGGAATTTCTCAAAGCAAATCTAAACATTTTATAGCTTTGTCAATAGAATTAGGTGAGTAGAAGTTGTGCACAGAGAAGAAATGCAGATTTTAAAATGGAAAACTTACAAAACTATAGAAATGAAAACCCAGAAAAATAGGCACTCCAAGTCTGGCTTAAATGAAAAGATAAATGAAGCAGCATGTATCTATAACTAAAATGCAAGGAAGAAAGCATGTGGTCCAGTTTGAACTATCACATGGCCAAAGAAACAGAATTATTGATGGTTAAAAGAAAATCCAACCCAATTCTCTAGTTGTAACTTTTGGAGAACAAGAAAAGGATCCAGGTTATAATCCATTGTGACATTTTATAGAATCTCCTCTCCTTATTTCTTCAGCTCTCGTACCCATAATCCAAGTCATTCTTCTTCATCTTCTCTCTAGACATCACACATCAAATCTCAAAGGCTACACACACCTTCAGCTTTGGCTCTCCCTTTCTCATCTTGTCCTTACACAATAGAAGACAAATGTCCAGGAAAGGGGCTGGCTGAGATAGAGCTCATAAAGTGAGGGGAAGAAGCAGAGCAGTGAGGGTAGACTGTAAACATGCCTGACAAAATCATTTCCCTTTGCTGCATATCCATTGACATTGTACAAGGTAGACATATTCAGAATGAAAATCACTAAGCAGTGTTGTAAGTCACTTCCACGAATAATACACATTTACTCATGTTTACCATGTTCCTGGCATTGTGTTAATGAATTAGAATGAATTAGAGTTTAGTTAAATTATAAATGGTAACATGGAACTATGCTACATACTGTCTCAAAGCTGTTACAAGTTATTTCTTTGATCATCAATAATGTCTTCTGTCACAAAATTCTAGTCATTAAAAATGTGTGTGGTGCAATGAAATTATGATAGGACTCAGAGTTGGAAGATGTAGGTTCAAATGCCATTTCTAGACCCTTTTACACGTGTATGATGAGGATGACACCTTCTTTCATATGATTGATATGAGAAATAAATTGGAAGATGTATGAGAAAGTACTGGATTTACCACAGGCAGGCAGTAAATGGTTACAAAACAATTCACAATGGCTTGATAATTCACATTGGTTTGATAACTGCCCTGGTGTGTTTATCAGTTTCCAATAATGTTGAAAACAGTTTTCAACTAAATATAAGAATGATTTTTACAGATTTTAATGGAAATGTTCTATTTGACTATTCAATCTCATGTAGTTAAGTTCCTCAAATGCAATTTTTATTTTTTATTAATATGATCAGGGTACAAATAAATACCTTGAGAGAATGCTTCTTCCACAGGGTGAAATTCATAGAACTACTATTAATTTTGAAGGGATCTGGTTAAATGGAATCTTATGCCAAATTGCCATCTAGATAACATTTTGCAACGAACTTTTTCATTACCATGACACCAGTCTTATTATGAACAATGACTTTTACAGACTTATGATCACTTCTGATATGCTCCTTTACCAAGAAATAAAGGAATATCCTCTCTTTAGGATTTCTTTGCAAAAAAAATTAATTAATCTATATAAATTTTATTTCCTACAAGTGTGCTTTATCTTTTGTTCTAGAAGTTCCTCAGAATTAGAGAATAGGTTAATCTCTGCAGTGTTTCTACACGTAGTTCTGAAGCACAACATTTGAAACAGGCAAGGGATCTGTATGAGGTCATATGGAAACCTTGATTTGACCTTCCTAGTGATGAGAGATTCCTGTTACTCTTGGGTATTGATCCACTCACTCATTCATTTATCAAACATTTGTTAGGGCCATGAATGTTAATGTGTCATCTTCTGCACTATGGCAGAAGCCCAGAGCTTTTGTCCAGCAGTGATTAAAAGCATCAGTTTTGGAGCCAGACTAACTTGGGCTAAAGTATTGATCTTAGTGTTTCTTCCACTTAAGTGATTTTGTTTTACATATGAGAGGTGGTCAGCTTTGCTAAATTACATAATACATGATTACTCTATACAATTAACTAACCTTATTACATAACATTACATTATATTTTCATCTTTGGATATTTTAAGAACATAAGAGGTACAATAGCCCTCAAGTCACTTTACTGTAATTTTTCATCCACTTACATAGCCCTCTGTCTCCTTAATGTTGAGATTTCTAAAGAACCAGCCCCTTAAATTAACCCCATGACCCAGGGCAGGATTCTGAGACCTGAAGGAAGAGCAGCTGAGCAAGAAAGAAGGCTGGGAGAAATCGAGACCTGCGTCCCTGTCCCTGGCCTCCTGTCAACTGATTTGGTGAGGCTGCTACCCCAGTCTTCCCACCGTTTGTTCTTCTAGTGTCTTTCATGATCTTATTCCATGCTTCCCTTCCCCCAGCTGCTGTTACAAGTTTGGGAGGTGTCCTATTTCAGATTGCCTCTTTTGCTCAGACATGTCTACTAGAGCGACCGAGCACGGGAACTCTGAGATCACTTAATTGGGCCTATGCTTATAGGAAGGCATGTTACTGAGAAACCCTGTCCTGATCCGAGTGTCAAATTAGATCTTGTTCAACATGGGCCCAGAGCTTGATAGTCCCTCTACCACTGTTAGCTGCAACTGAATAAGCTCTTCCTCCCACTAGAGGTCGTATTAAGAAGCCTGAGGAGAGGAGGGAAGGCCTGTTTGTCTGGTGGCAGGATCTCCAAAGACAAGATGTCAGGAGCAAGGGGAGTCCTCGCTTCAGCCAGTGGAATGAGAAACCACAACGACCAGACGGCAAACCCACATATGGTTCCTCCGGGAGGAGCTCTAAAGCCTGACTGTGGGCCTGTAGCCTCCTTTTGTTTTGGCCAGCAGCTATTCCAGAAGAAACTGAATTTTAATACCTTTAAGTAACACAAGTTTTCTCCGGTTCCAATAGTTCCTGCCCTTCTAGGTTTGTCATTATTTTGCCACTTTTCATTTTAACTCCTAAACTGAATCCAACCTTGTTTTATTTTCCCAATTTTCTCTACTCACACTCCAAAGGAGGAACTAAAACTCTGTATGAGGAATCAGCAGTTTCTACTGGAAAAGATTGCTTTGTTGTCTGGACTATGGTAGCCTAGGGGATCCAGGCTTGATTTCATCCATTTAGTCCAAAATTATTTTTTGTCAATGGAGCAGATTTTATTTGCTTTCACACATCTCCTAATGGAAAGGCTGATTCTGGCAAACGGTAGCATGGAAATTCAAAAGGAGTATATCTTTAAGAATAAAAGAACGCTTTAGATAAATTTGACTACTGTATCATACTTTGGTTTCACAGAACTGCAGTATTCCTATTTATTCTCTTTTTCTAACCTAAAATAATAACATAGAATCTTAATAGGTTAGTAATTGCAAGTGTATTACATTCATATCTCAGAACCTTTCTGTATACTTGTCTAGACTGAATGACTGTTTGGAGGATCACAGTATAAAAGGAAACTATGGATTGACTTATAAAAATTAACATTTGGAATAATTTTGGTACTGTTCTCCGTGTTGAACAGCACCACATGTCATGCAATTTACTGATTCAATATTCTCAGGTGTGGGAATAGATCTTTTAATTTCATATGAGTGCCATCTATTTTACAGAAATGTTATCTATTTGTTCCTAAGTAATTAAATAATTTCACTTATTTGGGCAAAGACAAAACTTAGGGATAAATTAAGAAGTAAATAAACTTGAATAGTTACTCTATGATTCTATGTTGTTATTTATATAAGATAAGGTATGTAATTGTAAAATCTTAGTATTCTCAGACTTCTAATACACAATCTTCTACTTCATTCCTTGCCCTGTACACATTCCTTGAGAACCTCGACTGGCTAGTTTATTGATAAAATTTCTCATCAATCTGCAAAATAGTATTAATTCACCTGGTGGTATTAATTTATCTTCTAACTCTTTCACTCGCCAATTTGTACCAAGCCCGGTATCCATCAACGAAACGATTTTTGTCTCCACAGACATTCAACTAGTGCAATGTAGACTGCCTTCAAATCTCAAACGAGTACAAGGGCAAATTTACTTTTAACAAATATGTATTCAAAGATTAAAAAGCAAAACAAATTGCTCCTGGCAAGTTCAGACTCCCTCGAGGCAAGGACAGCATAAAAATGGCAGGGAGCAGCGCTAAGTCATTCATGACTAAAGATCATGAACTAACTGGATTATACTGAATTGAACCAAGTAACAAATTAGAAATATGGAGGGTATACTGGCCTTGCCACTTTTATTCCTTCCCTCTCCAGGTGCCATAGAGAGAGGAATGACTAAATCTGTATTTTAATAGCTGCTGTCAGGAGTTTTGCTCGGTAGGCCTATTTCGGCAGTTCCTGGTGGTAATATATGGCATTTCCCTGATTAACAGCCATTTTATAACTTGGGTAATTGGCCACAAATCAGGGGAATGTCATAATGTAGCAAGAAAACATTCCCATCTCCGTCAGAGCCTTGGCTTGGGTTTTGGGAGGAATTATTACTTGAGTAGTTTGCAGGTTTTCATTACTTTAAATAATGTACTACCTGAACTACAAAAAAAGACATTTAAACTAATGAACATTTCTGTCTCCGAACCCTTTCTACCATACCTGCCCATAGATTTCTTTTTCCCTTGGAAAAAACCCTTAAAAATGGAATTCTTTCTTCCTTTCTATAATACCAGTGTTTGTGGGGAAATAGAGGCCAGGGCAAGGCTGACCCCGTGCTTGCATGACTCACCTTACTCCCCTCCTCCCAGTCCTCGTTCTGGGCAGGGGTATTGGACAGCAAGGAAGACCACAAAGTAATGAGAACAACTCAACTTGTCCAACAGGAAAACGGATTTTGGCTCTTTCCAGTTACTCTTCAGTTTATAAGAAGAGCAATCTCCTGCACAGAATTACGTCTACAAGGGGTCTTATTTCACCTGTGATTCACGGTCCAACAGTTTTACTATCAAAGTGCCATCTATGATGGGGAAGAACTTGTAATTTCATATCAGCCTCTTTTGGAGACCAAGGACTCCTCATTTAAAGCATGACAAATATAAATGATTATAAAACCTCTTCTCTTTCTAAAGTTAGTAAAGACCGACACCATTCCTTTATTTTTTAAAATATGCTTGTTTCCTGATTTGAGTTAGTCACCATGATACTATACACTAGAAACACAAAGTGAAAAAGAAGACCCTATGTCTGTCCTCAAGAAGATGGAATCTAAGTCCCTGGTTGCAGTGGCTAGACAAGTCTATGAGAAAAGTGTGCACAGAGAAGGGGCCTGTAATTCAGATGGGGTGTCAGGTTTCCTGGAGAAGATAACAGTTGAGCTAAGATGTGAAGGTCTGGTAGAAGGTAGTGAGATGAAAAAGAAAGAGGGATGCTGAGGCACTCCAAGGAGAAGGATTAACACTGCGAAGCATGGAGGCTTGGAGGGGGAGCAAGTTTTGGGAGGATCATGAATATTTCAGTAAGGTTGAGGAGATGGATGAAAGCTAGCAGTGGTAAGGAATGAGACTGGAGAGGGAAACAGGAGGCATCTCCAATGAGAAACAGGAGATATTTGAATGAAAAGATAAATATAATAGCTTATCTAGAGAGCAGCAGCTACATTTAATAATACATTTCTAATGCAAAACCCACGATACATCACAGGGTAGATATTTTATGCACTTTGATCCTTGAATTAGGAATAAAATACATGAAAATGTATTTAAAAGGTGTGAATACTTTTCAGAAAATGTGGCCCATTAACAAAATTGAATGTTTCACAAGGACATTTACACCACATCTGCCTGATTAATTCCTTTGTGACTATCATTTCTGAAACCAAAACAAAGTGGGGTTTGGTGCTCTTAAAAACTTATCATACTTTAATTTATAAGTTACTGTACTTTTGATATAGGTGAAATGATGCCATAGAAATTAGGTTTAAAATTATAATAACCCAGTGCAAAATGAGATATGAAGAAAAAATATAAAACTGTTGAGATAGTTTACTTGCATTAAATCTAGATAAGAAAAATAATCATAAAAGTCATGCTAAAACAATGACACTTTTCTGAGAGTGTGATAAAATAGCCTACCAATTACAAGTACAATTAACCTGACAATAATAATAAAGAGAGGTCACACTAACCTTTTACATCATTTGCTAACCTCTTGGCTTCATTAAGAGTCCCGAAGCTTTTCTGAAGGGAGCCTTTGGCATTTTCCTTTAATGAACCCTGAGGACCTGTTGCCTGTGGAGAGAACAAGAAGTATCACATATCTAAAACCATAGGTTTACGAAGTAGAGGTAGCAGGCAGTTGACATACAAGGCTTACTTTCAGGAAAGCATTCTAGGCTACAAATGTAGAATTACAAATTATCAGCACATGTTGGTGATTAAAGTCAGCAGACTGTTTATTGGGAGAAGAGAAGAAGGCCTGGAACAAAACCCTTAGGAATCCCAACATTGAAGGGGCAAGTTTAGAAAGTGGGGCTGACAAGTGACTGAGATTCTGGAGAGGACGAAGAGAAATCAGGAGAGCATGATATTCTGGAAATCAAAAGAAGCATGGCTCGAAGCATGATGGCTGGCAATGTTGCAAGAACATAACTGGTCAGTATTATCAAGTGTTGTAGAAGGGTCAAGCAAATTAAGAACTAAACACATCCACTGACTTTATCCCTGAGCACATTTCTCTTGAGTTGTGGGGTCAGTGGGGAGCACCTCTTGTCCCCTACGTGTTGAAATGAGACAACACACTGCTCCTTTTTTAAATGCATCTCAGAGAACGACGGCGAAACACAGTCTTCTAAGTGACCATCTCGGAGCCACAATCATCTCCTAGCAAAGCTGTATTTGTTGAGGCTTAGATTAAAAGAGGTGACACAAAGATAATAGAATGATATGGAAAAAGAGCCTTTGATTGAATGTCTAGTAGCCATTTTAATAGTATTTGCTTCTCAGCAATCATTACATAATACATTTATACCAAGAGCTAAATCAAATAGGATCTTTTGTGTAAATTTTAAATTGGAAAAGTATTCCAGGGCGCAAGAACAGCTGGAGAACATAAATACTTGTTGTTGAAGCTATGAATTTGAATTCAGGTTACCCCAGACATAACACTCTTCACAGACATCTACAGTGCCTTAGTAACATTTTTTTTTATCAGTCACATTATTTGAGCATTAAACTAGGAAAGATTACGGAACTTGCTACTCTTGTGTAAAAATTTATTGTAAGGTGTTACACCAATAGCTTTCATTTAAATAATCTATTGCTCACAGAACAGATTAGTTATATAATACCATGATATCTACAAAAGGATATATTGGACATATCTACATAAATAAAAAGGGACATCGTGCGTATACATTTAGCACTTGCAAAAAGAGCTGTCTGACTACCCTGGCAGATTATTCTATGGAAAATGGACAGTCTTTTCAACTGAGGACACAGAAATCCTCAGTCCTCTAGTTCCCCTGCAGAGTTAGATACAGTAACATCACGTAAGTGTCATTTATCTTGAAAAAAAGGTTAAGAGCGTCATATAAATGGCACAAATCCAACGTGCCTTACTCAAAGAATAAGCCTTGATTATCCACTCAGGTTCTGTATTTGTTCTAAATTTACATGCAGTTCTTATTCCCTTGGCTATAGGCTTTCTAAATCAAAGCAGATGAGAGAAAGGAAATTACAAAGAAAGAAGGACGGATTCTCTAAATAGGCACATGAAAACAGCAGAAGTGACAGCTGCCAATCTGTCTGACATCGAGGAAACAGGAAACTAACAAGTAGAGAGAAGAGTTTTTAAAGCTCAGGAGTCTAAGTCGATTCGGACTGGGATAAAGTGGGTTTCAGCAGATGCCAGTATCACCATGGTAAAATAACGAATGTTGATAATGGTGATCCTGAGACATCAAGATAATAAGGGTCACTCATAATACTAGATGAAACTAGAGAAGGAAGGAAAGAAAAGAGAGAAAGAAAAGAGCTTTCCCCACAGCCTTGAGGTGTGAATGCCTTTCTAGAAGAACATAATCTGGCAAACACTTAACAACTAAAATTTTAAAGCTAATCTCGGATATGAAAAGTAAGCCATGGGAAAAAGGAGGGAGGGAGAGTTGACTTGCTCTCCAGTCAAGTTTTACTGTGGTATCAACCTTCACATATTCCAAATTTACATTTTGATAACTTTTGACATATATACACCTTTGAAACCATCACCACAATCAAGGTAGAGAACATATCCATCATTTCCTTTTAATCCCTCCCTTCTACCTCTCCTTGTCTTTCCCCCATCCCGAAACAAAAATATTGGTCTGATTTCCATCACTATCCGTTGGCATTTTATAGAATTTTATATAATTTATAGAAATTTATTTAATAGTTATAAATAAATTATATCATTTGATGTAATTATTTTGACATTGATCCATGTTGCATGTGTATCAATTTGTGATCCCTTTTTTATTTTATAGATATGCCTCAGTCTATTTATTCCTTAACCCCTTGATGAACATTTGGGTTATTTCCAGCTTTGGATATTCTAGAGTTACTATGAATATTTGTGTTCAAATATTTGTATGAACACATGCCTTAACTTTTCTTGGAGTGAACACCTACAAGTGGAATGGCTAGATGATATGCTAAGTGTATGTTTAAGTTTTTAAGAAACTACCACTAATTTTCCAAATATTTGTACTATTTTAAATTCCAGCCAGCAGTGTATGAGAGTTACATTTGCCTACAACATTTCCAATACTTGATACAGTCAATCTTTTTAAATTTTAGACATTCTAATAGGTGTGTACCTCATTGTGGTTTTAATTTACGTTTTCATTGTGACTAATAATATTGAGCTTCTTTTCATGTGCTTATTTGCCATTTTCTTTGGCAAAATGTCCGTTTAAATCTTTCGTCCAATTTTTTATTGGATTATTTGTTCTTATTGAAAGATATTTATGAATAATCTAGATAGAAATCCTTTATCAGATACATAATTTGCAAACATATTCCCCTAGTTTGTAGCTTGTCTTAATAAATGATTAGATTTGATTTGTTAGAACTGTATCAAGAATTTTTGCATCTGTGTTCATGAGGGATATTGGTCTATAATTTTCCTTTTTTTGCAGTCTCTTTGTCTGGTTTGTATAAGAGTAACACTGGTCTCATTGAATGGAGTGAGACATATTTTGTCCTCATCAGTTCACTGAAAACATTATTATTTCTTCCTTAAATGTTTGGTGGAATTCACCAGAGGAGGCATCTGGAACTGAATTTATGAATTTACGTGTGCATGTACGTATGTGAAGGTTTTTAAGTACAAATTCAAATCTTTACTGTATATAGGGCCATTCAAGTTATTTATTTGTGAGTGAGTTTTGGTAGTTTGTGATTTTCAAAGAATTTGTCCATTTCGTTCAATTGTTGAATTTTTGGCATAAAGTTGTTCATAATTTTCTCTTATTATCCTTTACTGTTTGCAGAAGTTATGGTGACTTCAGCTCCTTTATTCCTGACATTGGATATTGGTGACCTTTCTGAATTTTTCTGACTAGTCTGACTGGCTGATTATCAACTTAGGGTCTTCCATTGGACCCTCGTATCTTCATCCAGCAAAATAATGGAGTCCTGACTGAAGTCCATCTGCTGATAGACTTCCCTGCTGCTAATTTCTGGTCTTCTTGCATTTAGGAATATCTCCTGCCTTTGCTTCCAGGCATCTTGTCTTTCCTGCTTTTCAGGAAGCCAATGATTTCTTCCTGGATCCTTAGTCAACCACTCTGCTCAGATAAGGAGATATGGAGCATACACAGGTGTGTAGGAGATTGAGTAGCAAGAAGGCAAGGAAAGGCAAGGAGGCAGGGGATTTTGATGCATGGGCGGGAGAGCAAGTATTTCAGCTGCAAAGGACTGTAGAGTTTATGAAGGGCAGTGTGAAGCAGCAAGGCTGTTAGGTAGGTTGGAGTCAATTTCTGGAAAGTTTGAAAGTCAGACTAAGGAAACTGGACAATAAGGCATGTGGAGTCATTGCATGTTTCTGAGTAGGAGCGTAGGATCAGAGCCTCGGTCCAGGAAGATGAACTGGGCAGCTGTGTGGGAAGAAAAGGAGACGTCAGCTGGTCATTGTAACAGCATGGGCCAGAGAAAAGAGAGCTGCAACTGCAGGCAGGGGCAGTGGAAATGAGAGGTTTGGGTTCAAGAGATGTGGAGGAATAAAACAGGTTTCAGTGTTTCAGGAAGCACTCCAAAATATTACAGTAAAGAGCTGATGGCATACAACTGTCAGTTATAAGCAGTATACCAACAATCCAGGTTTAAATGACAAGCCTTTCATATGATAACAGAATGGAAAACACTAACATGTTATGGATGAACAGAACTGTTTCAACTCATTGGAATTTGGAGAGTTCCTTTTCCAACATTGCTTAGTAAGTCACTGGAGCACATCGACAATATCAAGACAGGTGATGAAGCAGCATTTTCCAAGCTAATTATACTTCATACATATTCATAAGCATCACATCTGAGTTTCCGAGCTGTGTCTACAGCATATGTGAAATATAAATGAGGTTCTTAGTGTTGCAAGATATTTTGTTTCTTGCTTTTTAGAGATTATATTTTTATAAATAAGTTCTTTTCTCTGTGCGTGTGTATATATATATATATATACACACATATATACACGTATGCATGTGTATATATAAATTATTATAATATACAAAATAGAATCTATTACTATATGTAGGTTGCTGTATGTTTTTATTAGTCAATAATTACCTATAGAAAATATGAGATGATTTGAAGCATCATTAGAGAAGGAAAGATATAGGAACAGTGAAATGATAAAGTATATAAAGATTTAACAGAGGACTTGGCACTTAATTGGCTTTTCATACATGCTAGTTTTTTTCTTCCTACTATTTGTTAAATATTCATAGTGTCTCATTAAAGCATCATGTCATTGATTAATAGATGAATGAATTGATTGATTTACCCAACAAAAGTTTTTAGCTGTCTCAAGCACCAGAATCAGCTCTGATTATTCAAAGATGGAAAGATTCTGTCTTCCCTAATGGAACTGTACTGAAGTGGAGAGACAGACAAAATATTCCTTATAAAGAAAATGATTACTGTCATAATGGAGCACAGAAATATCTGTTTTGTTGTCAGAGGAGGCCCTATTAGGAGAAGGAGATGCGAAGGTCAGATCTGAAATTAAGCTTATCAGATGGTAAACCTGCACCCCAGTGATTTATTATTTAAATGAGCAAACTTGAAAGTTATTGTTTATATTACTTTTTATATTATACTTTTATTATTTTTCTAAATGCTCCTCAAATGACTGTTTTATTAGAGATAAATTTTCTTAATTCATTGAAAGAGTTGGCTTTAAGGAAAGAGGCAGAATATTTCTTTTCTTTTTTGTTTTTTAAAGAAAGTTGTAACTGAAAATTCATCAGCTTGGTTTATGATCTATTCTGTTACTTACTCTTTATGAAATAATTTACTTTAGAAGATAAGCCTTGCATATTTCCAAAGGGGATAATGTGCCAAGATAATATATAACTTAGATGATTTTAAATTTAAAATCTTTTTAATAAATAAAACTGATCAAAATGTACAGGGATCTATGTAAAGAATGGTAATTAGCTGCAATGTGTTTATGTAAAGGATACATCAGAAGAAATTTATATTGAGGTATGTTAGGCTGCTGGAAAAAATGAAGGAGAACTTTCTTACTATACAAAATAAATTCTCAGAAGAAATGGTGGAATCTAGTCCTACATACATTTTAAAAGATAAAAAATTTTTGAGACTATTGAAAAAATGTACATGGGATGTTAATTGATATAGTAAGCTACAAAACAGTTATATAAAAATTATCTATTTGTACAAAAACTATTTGCATAGGAAAAGGTATAGACAGATAAACAACATTATAAAAGTGATTATTTGTGGTTGGGGGGATCATGCACATTTTGCAGTTTCTCCTTCTTGCTTGTCTGTATTTCTTATTTTTCTATAATGGATATGAACTGCTTTTGTAATAATTGAAAAGATCATTACATAATTTTAAAATAAGGAAATCACTGTGTATCAATTTTAAAGGTGTTTTAACATAGCCTTTATTTTTAAAATAGTATAAGATATTAAATTGAAATAGTGAATCAAAAATGAGTCAAGAAACAATTCAAAGGGACGGCCTTGGTGAGCAATCTGTCGAAGGGCTGTCTACCCAGCATTGCATACTATGTCTTACAATGGGAGGAGCCATGAATCTCTGCAAGACTGAAAGCACAGAAAGGAGATTCAGAGATGAAATGGGAAATCCCCAAAATTGCTCAGGAGAATTTAGGATGTGTGTCTGCAGATTTTCAGCTTGATGAGAGCACCGAGAAAGACAATCAAGAGAGGATTTAAAAATATGTAACTAAGTGAGAATAGGTTTACACCAATTACAGCATGACAGCCATTGTTTCGGCACCTATGGGTGTCACCAGCTTGCTGCAATGAGGCAGGGACTGGACAAGCTGTTGGCCGTAGGATGGGCTGAAACTACAGAGAATCTTGTTTTTGAGTCAAGGCAATGGAGAAGTGTCTACTGACTTAGAGAACATACTCAGAGGGCTTAGGGTTTTCTCTCCAGTTAATGTCCAGAATCAAACCCAACATGGTGATTTCACCTTTTGATTATTCCGCCTATAGGTGGAAATCCTAAATAGGGCATTTGAGAGCACTGCTGCCTTGAATAAAATTAGTTCAAACTTATGCTGCAACATAGCATCAATCTGAAGAGTTTCTGACTGATGACACAAACCCTTTTTAACATTTTGTGCCCTGAATTTTTAAATACGTCTAATGCTGGATCATAAAATGGAAATTTGCTTCTCTGTTTCCATTAGATTTTTTAAAGTTATTGATTCAAATGAATGTATCATGTACAAAGACAACCACTAAAGTCACGGTAGCTCAATGAACAGGATTTTCACACACAGATTCAATGCTGTTCTAGGTAACTGAGATCCTCACTGACTTTTTCATAGTCGCTATTGTGTGAATCACTCAGTTCCTAGATAAGTTGCTGAATTGCTGATGAAGGAGGAGAAATGCTCACCAGTTTTATTGCAAATTTAATCATCATATCAATTATGGATTTATATCATTTTTCCATTAACACTACACTGGTATGAAACAAATTCCAATGATTATAGACATTAACAAGAAGTCAAAATTACTGTTTGAATGACTTCTAAGTAGTGGTTAACAGGATAAATACAAGGTATATGTGAGTTAAAGTTTACAACTTGACTGACACCATATTTTATTGGGCCTTTTGAATGTGATATGTACTCTGCTAATATTTGCACAGTTCTTTATGTAGGAAATAAAAAATCAAAAATGACCTTGCGAGTATTCTTTATGGATTTTGGTTCATCCAATTACACAAAGCAAATATTAAATAAGACAGACTGAAGAGAATATATGACCACATTTCTAAACAAACACTCATTAGAAATGCCTTAATGTTTAATCCCACTATTCCAAGATTCACAATGTTTAACTATATGATTTATTGACCAATAGCAGTGGTGTTAAAAGAATCTTGCTACTATAAGGACTCAAAACAAATAAAGAAGAAAAAATTATTAGGAATAATATTAAAGGAAAATAATAGGAAGGAAAGGAAAAATTATAACAAAGAAAAGAAATAAATTATGTAGGTAAAAGCTAGAAAACACTATTTTTACTAGCATGACAAATAATAGAAACATAAATATGATTTGAGGGCAGGTTAGAATTCTATTTATCTCTGACTATGCTGTGTGTTGTGTTTCATAATGCTATTTACACATCAAGTACCTTGAATATGTGGTTAAAAATATTAAAAATTTAAAGAGAAAATTGAAAATGTGGACATGCGTAATATTTCGTACTTATCAATAAATAGTTCATTAGCACCACTCATAAGCACTGCAACTGTCAAAGAGTAAGAAACAATCTTATGTAATTGGAGATTGAATATTAAATCAGATAAGACATTAAGTTCTATTCTCTGAGGACTATATTTTCTATAGGAATAAAGCCAACAGAGGGATCAGAATAGACTGCACAATATTTTTTGGAAAGGTAGTATTACTTTAGTGGGCACATCTCAAAACATAGATAATATGTGCTTACTTTGAAGACAGATCTTCTAATTGCCAAATTCTGACCAGCTGTCTTCTTCCCCCATCTTGACTCAGAAATTCCAGCATACCACTAGAACCTAATTCTCATCAATTAAAAAAAATCCTACAAAGTATCTACATTCAAACAGATATTCAGACATTATGTCAAACTCAATAGGGAAAGAAATTAATTTTATTTTTCCTTTGAAATTTTCTTCTCTATTCAACTTTTCTCTCTCTCATGGCAAGATAAATAGCTTGTCAATTCTGAGTCTCTGGAGCCTTTGAGCTATTCTAGACTATTCTAGATTTCTAGCCTCACTGTTTGGAGACGGGAGGGGACGATCTCCATTTAGTGATTAGTTACTACATGCCAGGAGTTACCTATGTTAAAATCATGGAATATTGTTTGCGAAATAGTGAAAGAGTTAGACACTCAGGGGGTCATTCATGGTTTTCCATGTTTCTGCCTATTGGGAGTCTATTGTCATCCTCAATTTTAATTGTGGAGACAGTGTTTTGTGGGAAAAGGAAGCAGGAACAAAACCAAACACGACAGCCAAGCGGTGAAACAGTGGCAGCTGGCACGAGAGCAGACTGCACAGAGCAGAAAGCCAGCAGAGAGGCGCAGCATCTCTCGAAGCCCCGGATGCTGGGGCCATGCTGTCCGTGTCTGACCCAAAGGTTTGTGCCAGTGGTGATGGAACTGGCCAGGGTACTGCTCGCCACGCTGTGTACCCTGGCATCTCTCTCTTAGTGGGGACGCCTGTCCTAACTCAGCCAGTGACTGCATGGGTTAGTGGAGGCCCTGACCATACTCTTCCCACGAGGAAGTAAAATAAACAAGAAGAAAACAAAAGGCTCCTCAGAAATATGGGTTGTTTAATTTAAAATTTGAGTTTTGAGCAAAAGGCTAATTGTTTTCGGAAAACAGTACCAAGAGAACAAATAAAATGGAGTAACTGTGCAGGGGAGATCACTGGGAAATGAAACTGTGATGGAGTCGAGAGAAGAAGGATGACTTCAGCAGAGGAATCTTCCCGTTAGCAGGACAGAGATACTCCCCTGACCACACCAACACGGAGTTTTAGATACATACGCCCCTCCGTCCCTTACAGTTACTATCCCCTCACCCTGCACAGCTGGGGATAAGCCAGGAAGAGGTGCTCAGAAGCCAAAGAAGGCCAGGTCTCAGAAACAACAGGTAAGGTAGAGGGTAAGTCAATCATGAGAATAAAAGTAAATAATTCACTGCAAGTTGTTTTATGGAATAAAGAAGCCCTCTCTGCTTCCCTCTTGCCAGAGCAACTGGCAACCAGACATCAAGTGCCCACGTCTCTCCCCCACTGAAAATAATCAGAGGGGGTCTTTAAGGAAAGGGAAGGGCTCCGGAGAAAAGACTTCTACATTCTGTCTTGGAACAGTTATGGTTATAGATAAAATATATGATTTTGTGATATTGTGACAATATGAAAGTTAAAAGGGTAGAAGTAGGGAGAATGAGGTCACAAAGCCTTCATCTTACAGAGTGTGGAGCCCACCATCCCTGGAACAGAAAACAGAGCTCTAAGTACCTTTACTTGAGTTCAAAAAGAAAACAGTAAAGGATCCAAACACGGTGATGTATCTATACTGGAAAACGGGTGGGAGGGAAATGCAACGTGATACTCTCTTAGTGAATTGCATCTCATTTATCACAGCTGTGATTAAACAGATAATACCCTAAAGTAATGAATCACGTGATAGCATAATCATAATGATTATAATGATAATAAAATGATAATAAGAGATATACGGAAGGAGAAGAAGTAGTTGATAGATTTAGAACAATTTGCTCCTGTGGGTGTGAGTTTAGAGGTAAGAAAAGTCAGGTTATTTTTGCTTGAAATTATCTGCTTCTCTTTTCAGTTTAAAATCAATTAAAATACAAATGCATCATGAATTTAAAAAGAAAAGAAATTATTTAAGGCCTCTTACACTTTCATTTTAGTTAAAACATTTACCTAGGAATAATTTAAGCATACAGATAAGAACAAAACTTAGTATAGAAACCTGTATTCCCATCATCCATATCTGATTGATATTAACTTTTTGCTGTATTTGATCAGCTCTTTAAAAATATCCATTTGGATTTGAGTTGCCAATATTGTACTTACAGTTTTGCATCTCTATTTATGATTGGCCTACAGTTTTCTTTTTAATACTGTCCTATACAGGCTTTTGCCATCAAGCAAAAATAAAATAAGCTGGGGAATCTTTCCTTCTTTTTCTGTTCTTTAGAATGTTTGGATGAATCCTTAAAACTTCAGTAGACATAGTTATTTTGTTTCAGGTAAATTACTAAGTACTGATTCAATTCATTTAATGACTATAGAGTTCTACTCAGGTTTACTATCTCTTTTCGAGAAGATTTAGATGTATTGTCTACTTCGTCAAGCATTCAAATTTACTAGAATAAAGTTGCTCATGTACCCTAGTATATCCATGTTTATTAAATCTATATTATATCCATAGTTCTTTCCCCCTCTTCATTCCTGATCTTATTCGCACATGTCATCTCTCTGCTTAATTGTCCTCGTCTTGCCTGTTTATTGTAAGAATCAGCTTTCTATTTTGTCAACCCTGTCTAATATTTTCTTCTAAGTCATTAATTTCTGCTTTCTTGTTTATTCCTTTCTTTGTACCTTTTTTAACTTCTTGAGCAGAAACTTTAAATAATTGGGTTTAGTTCCCATCCTTTCCTATATCTGCATTTAAAACTTTGTCACTTTAGTGCCACTTTATTTGTATCCCACAACTTTTGCTGTGTAGAAGTTTTATTTCCATTCAGTTATTAAATATTTTTAAATTTCAGATTATGTTTTTTCTTTGACCCATGAATTACTTTGAAGAGTGTTTTTTATTTAAAACATTTTTGAGGGGCAGTCTTTCTGTGTAATTTTCTAACGTTATTGCGCTGTGCTCGGAGGCTGTAGTCTAGGTGCTGTTGGATCCACGGGATCTGCTGATACTTGCTTTGTGGTCTAGTTCATGGTCTTTTTTTTTTTTTTTTAAGTTTCGTGAATGCTTTATCTAATGGGGCATATAGAATTAACCATCTCATTGATATAGAGTTCTAAAGACCATTAAATCAAGCTTGTTTATGGTACTTTTCAAATCTCCTGCATCCTTACATCTCTTAGCTTGAACTATCAATTTTTAAAGAGAGATATGGTAAAATCTCCCACTATAATTACAGATATGTTGATTTCCTCATTCTGACTTTTGCTTTTGTTTATTCTTAGGCTTTGCAGTTATAACCTTGCAGGTTCAGAAATTTTTAATCTTCCTGCTAGCTTGTTCTTTTTATTATATTATGATGACTCTCTTTATCTCTAATAACTCTTCTTAAAAAAATTAAAGCCTATTTTGATTGTTATTAATATACCAGCTTTCTTCTGGTTAGAGTTCCCCAGTGTATCCTTTCTCATTTCTTCATCTTCGGTCTTCTGTACCCTCAACACGAGTGGCATTTTGTGTATGTCCTATACAGATGGCTGCATTTGTTAAACATTTTTTAATCCAATATGGAAATCATTGCTACTGAACTAGTAATTTAACTTGTTTGCCTTTATTATGAAGATAATGTGAAGCTGAGACAGTTAATGCTCATCAAATATTCTATGTGACTCCTATTTTCCCCAGCCTCACTTACAGTTAGGGTGAGGCACGTGACTACTTCTGATCCATAGACCAGATATGGCCCAGCTAAGGCAGGTGAGAGCTAGCAGGTGTCTTCCTTCTTTCTCTTTCTCTGCCAGGACGACCTCGGAGGCTACGTGGTGTGGTGTAGCTAAAGGATGAAGAAAGGTTGTCTGACACACATTAGGTGTGATATGAGACAGAAACTTGAATTGTGTTAGGCTACTGAGATTTCAGGGGTTATCTCCTGAGGCAGCTAGAAATAATTACCCTGACTGCTGTATTTGGATTTAATTCTATCATACTTGGTGTTTTATATTTACTGGGCTTTTTT